>NW_013952437.1:1339685-1341842 GCF_001266775.1 Austrofundulus limnaeus
AAACATTTGTTCTACAACAGCGGCTCGAAAGTTTATTGAAGTATTGCTGTTTGAGGTATGGCTTTATGTGGTAGTGTGTAGCAGTGGTTTGAGTTATCATTACAACAATGATGCAAACTAATTCAGTAAGAAAGTTAAAGCAACCATCAAGACCTCAAGTTGTCAGTTCTGGTGGTGAAACAAAACAGCTCCAAACCAGAAAGATTCCCTACAGAGTTGGATACAGCTGGAACAAAGGAGGGAGACTCAAGGAGCTGAGGATAAGGTGCGAACATCTTTATTTATCATTCTCTTCTACTAATGCAGCGTTTTAGAGTAACTTTTTTTGACGTTTGGGTTCGATCGAACCCAGGTTAAGAACCACTGAACTAAAGTATCTATATCCTATATCTATATCCTATAAAGTACTTTGAACTGTCTTCTTATTGATACAGTATGTGCTACATAAATAAACTTGCCTTTCCTATAAACGGCAATTAATTAGATATAATGAACAATTTAATTCTACAATTCTGAAATATCATAATCTAATACAGCTGAATTACTGAAACTTAACTGCATATAATATGTTACTTAGAAATCACTTTTACTTAATTTTTTTAAATTTTGTGCATAAAAGCACCAAAGCACAAGTAGATTACCTGAACAAAGAGTTAAAAAAATAAGGTTCAAATTCACAAGCTGTGTGCATATACTGTATAAGCTTTTTGTGAAAGTCTCAATTGAAAATGTAAAATTTCACAGTTCCACTGTGTAGTGTTGGGATAAAAAAATGAGATTAAATTTTTTGACCCAGCTCAGGACTTTTAGCCCATAAAGCCTTTTAAACAAACATTTCCCTAAACTCTGATGGGAAAACCATAAAATAAATGCTCACTTGTGACATTAATACAAAAGGATTCAAGAAGAATCAAAGCGGTTCAGTCAGCACTAGAGTTTTCTTCTTAAATTGTAAGGATTTAATGAGATTTTAAATCTAATGGTGTAAGCTCACTTTTAGTTTACTAGACAGGACCGACCTGTAAAGGGATTATCTCAGGTGCTCCCAAACTTTATTCATCACAAGACGGGTCAGGTAACCACAGCCAGTAATCCAGTTATTTAAATAGGTATGAGAATCCAAGGTAGCTAATAGTTTCTGTTATTAGTTAGCTAAAAACTGCAAACAGTGAACATTTAATGTAAACTATCAAATAAATATTGCAGTAAATAAAACTTAGTTCAGTGTCTGATCATTATTATTTATTTTTCTTCACTGATGGGCATACATTAACATCACAAATTCTGTACTAGGCTAAATTTAAACATATCAATGGCATACTGTACATATATAAATATTTGAAATTTTTAATTTGTCTCAGCTGGTTATGAATAAACTCCTGTTGCAATTAATCTTTGTCAGTCAACATTTATGATTCTCTACAGAAAAAATGTACAATTACAGAATTTTGTTTTTATTTCTAAAAAGGTATACATTTTTGTCTGCTGAGCAACTAAACTGTACATGAAAACAGATTTTCTTTCAAAACTTTTTCATGGGTCAAACATCACAATGGCATTTTTGAAGCCAAACATAAACTGCTTGTTCTGACATTTTCCCCACGCATCTTATCAGATAAAAAACAAAACTAACATAATTATACATTCAGCTTAAAGTATCACAATGCTACTGAAACCATTTTAAAGGCTTAAACAATAAGCAGCTCTCATGCTGAGGAGACTACACACAGACTGCGATTTGAGTAAATAGATGGAAGCAGACACCTTTAAATCCGTAATTCTACCTTATTTAAAGTAGCCGGATCCAATTACATCATTATTATTGGATTGTGCTTTACATCTGTTGAGGGTAAACCAATTGCTGCAGTTTAATAGAGTCCGGATCACCTTATCTGAAGCCGCCGTTGGCTCCACAGCCAGATAACAGGGATCTTGTTCTTATTTAATTAGAAAGCTGTGAGTCTTGGCAGTTGTTTAAATCTCTGAATATTTCCATTTAGAATAAAACTGAGTTTAAAAGAGTTGTATACTGTAAAATTGGACAATTAACTACTAACATAAGCAGCATATGCATCACTCTGTTAATGAACCAAACGTTAACTTGCTGTATTTACTGCATCAAAGAAATGAAAAGCAACTCTATTTAATATATATATA
>NW_013952437.1:1343688-1357434 GCF_001266775.1 Austrofundulus limnaeus
GTGGTGCCTGTGGTCATCGGGGCCCTCGGGGCAGTCACCCCTAAACTGGAGCAGTGGCTAAAACAGATCCCAGGAACAACATCAGACATCTCAGTCCAGAAATGTGCAGCATAGGGAGCTAAGTCTAAGTTGGCTAAGTTTGCTGAACTTAGTATAAATAAATTACAATACAAAAAAACATGTTTTTAGGTTGAACAAGATAACTTTAGCTAATAACAGCTGACCATTAGATAAAATTGCAGCAAATAGCTGAATGTAGCATCTGTAAGAAACATAAATAGCACAAAATAGCACAAAAAAGCACAAGAAAGTGCAGGAAAATGCTAAAATTAGCAAAAAAAGTAGCTAAAATTAGCACAGGAAGTGAAAAAGAGCAGAACCAGAACAAAATGTGTAAGGTTCTGTAAAGATTTTGAAACATTTTAAAGGATTTTAAGGCTGTTTAAAACATCTCCATTCAATTTCAACGGCAAAAAAAGTGGCTAAAAACATGAAATAGCTGAAAAAGTAAAAATTGCTGAAATGCCAAAAGTCATAGCAGGATTGTTGTAAATGAGCTGAACGTTTTAATATTTGAATTGTTGAAATAGCACAAAAATTGTTAGGTGTCGAAAAACGTACAGAAGATCTCAATAGTGTGAATGCTATGAAGCAATGACAATAAAGGCTATGAAGCATTCACACAAATAATGAATTTAACTGATAAAAAACTACTTAAAAACTGCTCCCAATAAATGAAAAAGTAAAAGTACTTTTACACACACTCTAAGAAATGAAGTGTTGAATTTAACCAAACTGCTTCCACTAAACTGAGTTGAGTTGCTTTCACTCAGTTTAGTGAAACCAGTTGACATGGTTGAAAAAAATCAACACTTGATTTTTTAAAGTGCATAAACAACTCCTTTCATGACAAGCTCTGTCATTTTTAAATTAGTAATGCGTAGCTCTTACTTTTATTTCTTTACTTTAAAATGTATTATTTTTTTACGCTTTGAATGTAATCAAATAAAAGTTGTGATTTAAAAAAATACATCCGTTATCTATACCTGCTTCTTCCTTTCTCGGTCACAGGGGTCACTGGTGCCCATATCCAGCAGTCACAGTGCGAGGGGCAGGGTACACTCTGGACAGGTTGCAAGTCCATCACAGGGCCACACATAGACACAAACAAGGCAAACATCCATTCACTCATGCACACCTAGGAACAATTTAGAGTATTCAACTAACACAACAGTCATAATTTTGGTCTGTGGGAGGAAGCCGGAGTACCTGAAGAGAACATGCAAACTCCTTCCAGAAAAGTCCCCGGGCCAGGGTTTGATCCAACAACCTTCTTGCTGAGAGGCATCAGCTCTACCAACTCAGCCACCGTGCCGTGCCGCCCAGGTATTTAAAAATATCTGATAAAATTACATATCCTCAATAAATTTACTTAAGTACTGTAACAATAGTAAATGTACTTGGTTACTTCACACCTCTCCTTATCAGAGTCACTGTGACTGATACATGGAAACTTTGGCAGAAGCTTTGTCGACATTTTTGTTTCTACTTCCTGTTTGCACTAAGACTGATTGTTTGATTACATCTGGTGACCTAAAAGCTTCAGTGGTTTATCAGGTTCTCAGTCTAATAGACTTACTTGTTTTAGCTACAGTAATTGGATTGCTCCGTATTTCGCAGTTGCAACTACAGTTGTCAGCTCACAGTCAAATGCTTTTACCAATAAGCCAATAAGATGCAGATTAAATCTGTTTCTATTTTACTGATCATTAGGAATTATTCTTCATTTAAGCTGGGAGTCCAAGGAGATCTTTGCAGTACAGGTGTAAGAGTGAGCTTAAGGTGAATTAAGGTTTTCCCACATCTCTCATACACAAGGTTATGAGGAAACTTTTACCAAGGTATTTCTCATTACTTGTTAATATCTTGACTGTGCGAAGTGAAAAGTGACACAATAAGTGAACGCTCAGACAAGTTCAAGTTGATTCATGAAAGACTATGCAATCATTTATTTACACAAATTGAACAGATCATAAGCTATACTTGATTGTGGTCATTCCTATAACAAACGTCAGAGTTAAATGAGATAAAACCCGCATCCGAATTTCAATTCACATCAACTCAGATTACATATATAGAACAGTAAAACGCCAGTTCTGATGTTAACAACCAAACAAGTTTACTGGCACTTTTAGCTTAAGTTTTGGCAAATTAAGATCAAGGAAAGGAGGAAAGTAAGGTTAGTAGGTTACTGCTTTTACTTTATCAAAGTGTGGGTCAACCGGAACTGCAAAGCATTTGTGATGATTAATTAACATTTCTGTTTTATCATCAGTTTTGAACCTTCTGTTAGTCCAGATAAATGAAAGATTTTCTCAGGAAAAATCCACAATTATATTACTGTGTTCACAGTAAAATAAAAACAGTGATTTACATAAAAACACATTGAAAACATTGTAATCAGATTCTCTGTGAATTTTTTATACCATTATAAATCTTTAAGGCACGATAAAAGAAAAGAAGTGGTTCCACTTTTCCTGTGACAGTCATTATTATGATTTAACAAATGCATAAACATTCTTTAGTTAAACAACAAATGAATAACGAACAGAAGAGATTGTTCTGTCCATTATCTGATTAAGAGAACTGAGAAGTTCTCTTCCACGGTTAGAATGACTTGTCATGGCCTAAATAGAGTTCAGTTTGTGACAGAGTTCCTCTCGTCAGGCCTGTCCAAGGCCTGCTTCGAGGCAGTAAATCTTGTTTCTTCACTCGAGGTGACCCCTACACTGTTGACATGCCTGTCTTGCTGTGAGGCATCAGTGGCTGCCATCACCTGTTTGCCAAAAAAGATATGAGATTTGAACTTTTTTTTTCAAATGGATGAGACATTTGTGCTTGATCAATAAAAGTAACATTCACTGACTGCCACAATGTTTTCTCTTCATTTCTTTGAGTGTTCCTGAAAGCCAWCAAGTTGCACTTTGGAATGACCTTATTATTGTATCATGTTTTTGGTCTGAGTTTGTTTTACAGAATGACAAGTCTGAATGAGTGCTCATCCAAGACTGGGGATTCCGTACTTTTTGCCAGGGGCTTGTAGTTGCTGAACCCTGCTGCTGCCTTTAGAGGTAAAGAATCAAAAACATTTGGATTTTATGGTAAACGCAGCTTATCCATGCTGATTTATGAAAAAAAGATTAAAAACAGTTTTGACCGTGAAAATAAGTGAAGAAAATAAAGAAGGCAAGCAAGAAATTGCCAAAAAATGGAAAAATGCTAAGAAGATTATAGCTAAATTTGTCTGTTTTATTACATGTTTTAATTGAATATTTCTCGTAATTTTTTTTCAGAATGGATTTTCATTCAAACATTTGCACCTTTTCTGTCCATCATTATGTGGAGAAACTTCAAGCACCAACATCCTTGTCATGATGTAGCAAAAGCTTACTGTAAGAAGTGGCTGATTTGTCACATCAGCACCATCAGAGGTGAAGAACATCCATCGTAACGAGATCTAATGTTGATTAGGACTGTCAGGGTCAGAGAGGCTGATGTTTGATCAAATTGCCTTTAACAGATTATCTTCATTGTATGTGTTTCATTTGTCAAAAATTGCACACTACATACAGCTGCAGTCATCTTCTTTTCTGTGTTTGCACCAGTAGATGAACAACAGTAACAATGGCAGATAGCACATTGATGTTTGTGCTGCTTACCTTTTTCAGCATATACATACATAAACATTCATCCATCCATCTGTTATCTTTTACCCACTTCTTCCTTTCAGGGTCACAGGGGTCACTTGTGCCCACATCCAGCAGTCACTGTGTGAAGTGCAGGGTACACACGTGGTAAGTCCATCACAAGGCATTCACAATCAACATTTTAAAAATGCAAGCATTTCCGGAGATTGCTCATGAGTAAACAAGGCCTCAGATGAAAGAAAACTTAATTTGCCACATACTTTATTTTAGCTTGGTAGTTGTTCTTTAAACTGATGCCATACTGTGTTATGTGTTCTAGCTTGTTTAAATTTAGTCCTGCTTTCATTAAATTCACTTCTTTTTATCCTATCTCCATTTTCTGGTTAATAGGACTGTTTTTGTTTGATAAACTCTTCCTTTGTTCACCCCCCAGTTTTTTATACTCCAGCCTTTGTCTCACCAGGTCTTTGATTGCTCATTACCTCTCACCAGTGGTTCATTTGTTGGTCAGCAGGAGGTGTGGTACTCGTGTCCAAGACATTTAATGTGTTCTGCCCAAGGGGCCAGACTGCAGCCAGGTTTCTAGAAAGAAATATATTTCTCTCTCTCAGTCTGAATTCAGCCCGTTTTCCTTCAGTTGTGGTTAGATTTTTTTCTGGTTTAGTTTTAGTTCTATTCAGTCTAATTTAACAGTTTCACCCTCCATCCACACTTTAAATGTAAAACAGTCTGTGTCACTGTGTGTTAGTGCATTCTTCTCCTAACAGCTGGCCAATATTTAATCCAAGAAAATGAAGCTGGGGATTTTTTTATAACATATGATTTTGATGTGGAAAGCCCAACAGAAAGTTAACTTTATTGTCTTTTTCTGTATTGTCTTCTTATTTTAAAGTTAAATAATTTAATGTTTACTGAGGTTCTTGTATCACTGATTTGCTGGATTGTGATCAAATTTATCTCTAAGAAATCATAAATATAAATGGTGCTGATAGAGAGTAAGACTCAAGAAATGAATGTGAATGATTTGTCTTTCTCACTGTAATCTTCTTTTCTTTATTGGCTAGGGCATAGGAATAGTTTGTTGATGTTTTTTTTTTCAGTGAACCATGACAGAGATTGACACTTGACTTGGACCAAGTTTTTAAATTTTGGCTTCTTGTGTATCTGAGTATGACAGCCCAGACTTAGAGAAAATAAACTGTATCCATGGTGTTTTAGATTTGATAATCTAATAATAAAATAATGAGTTTATCGGCAGGAAAAATGTCTCAACTTTTAAGTGTTCTCATCTCAGTAAGATCTACCTTAGCTGCAGGCTGTAACTGTGTGTGAACTAATCATCATAAACAACTTCAGATTGCTAAAATAGATCTGAAACCTGTTCGGTCATATGTGTTGATATAATTTTCAGCCACTTCACTTGAACCCTAAACATCTTCTAGGCTGGATGTTAAACACCGGAGGGGCATATTTATCTTAAGGTCATTGACCTGCGATGCTTCCTTAAAGTCAATTATCAGTCAGACTTGAGCTTTTCCCTTCCTCACAATCCACCCGTAATCTAATTTTACTAATTGAGGACAACTCTGAGTAGGTATAAAACACCCGCGTCACCATAAACTGTCCGTGCAGTGTTGGCTTTCACTGCTTGGAAACTGCTGGTGTTTGTTTTAGTTTTTTTCTTCAACTAGAACTCCAGCAAAAGAAGACAGCTGAAGATGGGTTGGGATGCTGGATACGAGGCCAATGGCACTGAGGGCAAAAACTTCTACATCCCCATGTCCAACAAAACTGGAATTGTCAGAAGTCCTTTTGAATACCCTCAGTACTACATGGTGGACTCCATGGTCTACAAGGTTCTAGCTTGCTACATGTTATTCCTGATCTGCACCGGGACTCCCATCAACGGCCTGACATTGTTCGTAATGGCTAAGAACAAGAAGCTCCAGCAGCCTCTCAACTTCATCCTGGTGAACCTGGCTGTAGCCGGCCTCATCATGTGCCTCTTTGGCTTCACCATCACCCTTACATCTGCTGTTAACGGCTATTTCATTCTTGGACCCATTATGTGTGGTATTGAAGGATTCATGGCCACACTTGGAGGTAAGACAGAAAAACCAAGATGATATAGTCTAGAAAGCATTGCAGTGTTGCTATTCTAATTTTAATACGAGTACATTTTACTGTTTAAGAGCTTTTTCCTTTCTTTTCCCTGCAGGACAAGTTGCCCTCTGGTCCCTGGTTGTTCTGGCTATCGAGAGGTATATTGTTGTGTGCAAACCCATGGGGAGCTTCAAATTCTCTGGAACTCATGCTGGCGCCGGAGTCCTTTTCACTTGGATCATGGCTCTTGCTTGTGCTGCACCCCCACTTTTTGGGTGGTCCAGGTAAAACCAACATATATTTTTTATTACTATTATCAATTATTGCCTAATGTGATTTCAAACCAATTGGTCAAGTTGGGGTTGGAAACATCACGTAGCGACCATTAGAAAATCTGCAGGAAATGAAAGTAAATATAAAAGGATTGGTAATGGCATTTRTTTTTCTATATTTATTACAAGCAAATAAATAAATAAATAAAATAATCATAACTGAATAAAAATAGATAAATTTGTATGAAGTCTGTTAGGGTTGTCATGGTTGTTAGCAAAGTTTATTTAGTCAAACCAAAAAAAAAAAAAAAAAAATTGGTGTCACAAGCCTCGGCCACAGTTATTTTATGGGTTTGAAGCCAAAAAGTACAAGAACCGCTGGTCTAGTTACTCAAAAAGTACACATATTATAAAGATTAAAAGGGTAAATCTTGATTTCCTGGACTAAATATTTTATTGTGCATTTCAAACCTTGTTTAGGTACATTCCTGAGGGCATGCAGTGCTCCTGTGGACCAGACTACTACACTCTAGCTCCAGGCTTCAACAACGAGTCATACGTCATGTACATGTTTTTCATTCACTTCTTCATTCCCGTCTTCCTCATTTTCTTCACTTATGGGAGCCTTGTATTGACAGTAAAAGCTGTAAGTAGAATTGAACTCTCAACCCAAGTTTCTTCTTCATTTAGCTTTTGTAGTTTAACACCCTATCTAACTAAACTCCACAGGCAGCGGCCCAGCAGCAGGAATCAGCTTCTACCCAGAAAGCTGAGAAGGAAGTGACACGTATGTGTGTTCTGATGGTCTTTGGCTTCTTGGTAGCTTGGACTCCGTATGCRACCTTCGCCGGCTGGATCTTCTTGAATAAAGGAGCTGCTTTCACTGCTCTGACGGCGTCCATCCCTGCTTTCTTTGCAAAGAGCTCAGCGCTGTACAACCCTGTTATCTATGTGTTGTTTAACAAACAGGTTGGCTTCCTATAAAAATGTCCCTGCACCATGTTAAGACTCAAAGTTCATGTGAAGTGTTCTAAATCGCTGTCACTGCTTTGCCTTTCAGTTCCGTAACTGCATGCTGTCCGCTGTTGGAATGGGCGGCGTGGTGGAGGACGAGACCTCTGTTTCAACAAGCAAGACAGAAGTTTCAACTGCTGCTTGAGCATCACGTGTCTTGATCAGGACGACTTCTTCACGTTCATGAGCACATCCYCCATAGATTGCTCTCGTATTTGAAATGAGCCCAGTCAAACATGTTCTTGAACTTTTGCCAAAGGAATTCGTGGACTCGACAACTCTGGACCAAACGTGCAAAGGAATTCGATCTCCTCTGGTTATATGCGTACAGTGGCAAGTGCAAATTTATTTTGAAAGCTCTCTTGTACAGAACTTGTTTGGATGTGCGTTTGTGAGTGAGTGAATGAGAGAAAAAAAGAGGGATTTGGTTGAACTTTAGAATGTTGCAACTTAACACATAAGCTGGATGGTGGGCATGTTGGTGCTGGTTTGCCTGTTGTTTTATTTTTATGTATTTCATGAAAAACAAACAAAAAAATACTGTGTTGACTAGATAATAAATGCATGCATAAAAAACATTGGTGTGTTCAATAACTTGTTTTTTTTCAATCACCCAAGGTTCACAAAATTGAATTACACTCCAGGTGTTTTCTGAGCTGAAAACAACAATCTGTTCAACATAAACCTGCATCTGTCACACTTCTGAACAGCTGATGCTAGTTAGTTATACTGTAAAAGTTTTTTTATACACTGATTACATGATGTAAATGCTGGCTTTTGGATAACAAATCCTGAAAAAAATCAAGTCCTAAAGATAGTTCGGATATATTCAGATGAGGTTCTGTGTTAAGGCTGTGCTTAATTAATAACTTACCTGTTGTGGATTAGCTCTTTGGTATTAGTTTGTAGAAAAACAGATTGAAAACCAAATTGAGCATACACTTAAATGAATTGCAGCCCTCTTAAAACACCTCAGATCTCTAAATTTTCATCAAATCTTTTATATTGATGTGTTTGATGCATTTCTAATTTCCAGCTGAAATATGTAACTCCTAAAGTGCTACAGCTAGTTGCTGCTGCTGCTTAGTGCTTGCAAAAAAACCATAGAATTCTAAATGTGTAATGCAAAACTGTTAAAATGACTGCAGTCCACTTTGGTTTTGGTCCATTTTGACTGTCATTTCTGTCAGATAAGCTTCACTAAAACAGTTATCTGTTGGACATCTTTCAGTTGGCAGAACAAGTAGATACCGCCCCCTGCAGGTTGTCCGAAAATTWAAAAAAAAATACTATCATCGTGCTCCATTTGAAAAGAAAACGTGTTCTGCAAAGACAACCCACAAGTCTTCCACATCATCATGTCACAGGCTCAAAAGGCTTTAATTACTTTTAAACATACACTTCTTCCTCACCCATTGAGCCGTCTATATCGTAGATAGACCCTTTTATTTCCTGCTGATAACCTGACCCTAATTGTCATGCTGTGGGCCAATGCTCTGTAATTTTCTTCAAAGAGAGTGTTCTGGACACCTGCATGTGCTCAGTCTCTCTGTCAGGGACGCGAGCGTCGCCTCTCTTTGTTCTAATTGCTCAGATCAGATAGGAGGCTGCACGCAGAGAGCATAATAACCAACTCTGTGGTTGCACTGAGTCTATCTCCAGGCAGAGGGCTTGTTGTGAGGCATCTTGGAAGAACATGTTTGGCTAGAGTTGTAGTAAGAGCCACAGTTTGTATTTTGCTTTTAGCCACGTTTAATTTTATGACGTACAACTAAAATATCTTTCAAAGTGAGAATGCTTCTTCATTCAAATTTTCACAAAATGAACAACTGTGTGCAAAGATTTGGACACCCCTTCTCATAATGCCTGATTGTGAGGAGTGCTCAGTGAGTCAGCTATAACCCTGCTGCCAAAAAGTGAAAAATGTCACATTTTGGTAAATTCTTTTACATTTCTTTTGTAAATAAAACACAGTGAAATAAATTAAACATTCTTTCTTTTTTTTTTTTTTAAAGTTTTAACATATTTATACATTTTTCTGTCAGAAAAAACAGCATTTTTCTGTTTTGCATTTACTGGACCTTTTAAATTTCTGTTCTGCTTCAGGCAGTGTAAGAGCTGCGTAGTGGTGCTGTGGTTAGCCCTGTTATCTCACAGCAGGGAGGTCACAGGTTTGACGCCTCGCTGAGACCTTTTTTATGTGCAATTTGCATGTTCTCTCTCTACAAACACTGGTTTCCTCCCACAGAGCAAAAACAAGCATGTTAGGTTAACTGGAACTGTAAAATATCCTCGGGTGAGTGAGAGTGTGAAACGTTGGTTCATTTTGAGATTTGACGGTCTGTCTCGTTTTAGAAGAGAATTTGCTCTTTTTTCCCTTAAACCATGGCTTTGCACGTTGCAGCTAAAGCAAGTTCCCTGTTGTTTATTATTTAACTTTAAAAAGCTGCAGACTGATCAGACACGACTTGAGGAAGCAACATCTTTTTTAAACTATCCAACACTATCTCCTAATTTCAAGCAGTCTTGCACATTTCACGTTAATTGTACAGAAAAACACTTGTAGACTCTGAAAGTGAAATATTGTTAAAAAGAACATTTTACGTCTTGTTTCATTTAAATTTTTAGTTTAAGAAATATTTAATTAGGACCTAACAGCAATTTAAAATTTTACAACATTCTTAATAAACAATATGAATTATTGTTTGCTTTTAAAAAACACAGACAGAAAAGCTTTCAGAAGAGGTTTCTTCATATTTCACAAGCAATGAGCTTTTGGGCACATTGACTCTGATGAGTCAGGCTTTGTCTTTACACCTTTCTACCAATAACTATTATTATTATTATTATTATTATTATTATTATTATTATTATTATTATTATTATTATTATTATTATTATCAAAAGGCATTCTGGGTAAAATGTATCATGTGGCTCTTGATGTTGAATTTATTGACTTTGGTAGAGAAGTACATAATCTACTCTCTCAACTGTGAAATTACCTAAAATGTTAACAATTGTTTCATGTTGTTGACATGTTTTTTTTTTCTGTGTTGGTTTACTTGTTGAATAACTGAAACAGAAGCAGCCACTGTTTATTAAGCATTTATTAAACATAATTACCTCATCATGAATTGTTAATTTTTTTTATCAACTCTTAGTTTAATTTATAAAATTTGATGATCTGATGACTTAACACTCCAAACTAATTCTTTGCATTTGTTGCATTTCAAAGAGCAGGTTGTGTGATAGTCACAGTGGTTAAAGGTTTTGGGCGTTAGTCAGTGTTATTTTAACAGTCTTAACCTGAAAGAAATAAATACAGTGAGGGATTATCCCTTCAGCCTTACTGTTCAGATAATCCCAACAGTGTGCTTCAACATACTGTGGCTTTGAGATACTTTTCAAAATACTTTTACATTATTTACGCTGTTCAAATCTGCAACCGCACAACTACTGAGGTAAAAACCTGCATGACACACTGTTTTGGATCTCAGTCAATGAAAATCAAATCATAATGCAACAAATATGCAAAATTCAAGCAAAACAAGGTACATGTATTTCTTGAAATTACTGAATAACTGCTATTTCTTTACTAACAAAATGGCACATTGCTTGATGTTAATGTACAGAAGTGGCTCTTTAAATATTTAATATAATGATAAGTTCAACATCCATAATTAAACAGTAATTCATCAAATAACTGAGAAAAACTACAATAAAACAGATTATTTTAACTCAAACATCTTAAACAGGCATTTTGATGGTCTTTACAAATAAAAGTAATAAAAATTTAAAATATTCAAATAAATACACCAGCAGACAATATTAATCAGAACACCATCAATAATAAAGTGTAAAACCAACAGAAATATTAAATATTTATCAAGACAATTTGAACACTTTGATTTAATAAGTTCCTCAAACCATTCAGATTTATGAAATACAATTCTAAAAATATGAATGGAGATGTGGCCTGTTCCTTTCTTTTAAACAAAATATAAATATACATAAACAAAATTCACAAAAACATTGTGGCTTCCTTTTAATTTCCTTTCCTATTATTTTATTTGCTCTTATTGTGTTTAATCTGAGTGAAAGTTAAAGGTGGATTTTTCTTTGTTATTATGTATTTGATGAAGCCATTGTAAAATGTGCTATCAATTTTTTTGATTAAAATTTCACATTGGCGTTTAACAAATTGAAACTTGTCACATCTCATTAATAAAAATCATTGGCCCTTGGGATGTGACGCTGTTATCTCTTTCATAAACAACACTTTTGCCGAGATACGTCTGAGGTAAGCTGAAGCTCACTTGGGATTGGTTAATGCTGGCTTGTCTCTCGACCTGCTTATTAAAGTCCCCCTTCGACAGAGTCACGCTGTCTTGTCTGTAGAGACCAAAACTGTCATCTGGCTGGTCGAAGCTGCTTTCGCTGTAGAGTCGCTCTCTCATTTCACTCGAACGTTTCCCAGAAGCGCTCCTGGTTGGGTACCTCTGACCGGTCTTGTACCAGCCAGTCTCTTTGAAGACGAACCAGATGTTCCCAGACCAAAGGGCAACGTTCACAAACCCAAAAACCTGCCGGAACAAAAGAGGGGACATGTGGGCAGTGTTGTATAAAGTACCATAAAGTGATACTTGAGTAAAAGTACAAGTATCTTACCAAAAATGTACTTTGGTAAAAGTTAAAGTCTCCTTTAGGAATGTTACTTGAGTAAAAGTCTTAAAGTATCTAATATTTTGTGTATTTAAGTATTAAAAGTAAAAGTATTGATTCAAAATGAGCAGTTAGATTTTGCATAATGACATTTATTAGGAGGTGACCTCCCCAAAAAATGCATTATTATATCGTATTAAAATAATTAATTTATGTTAAATTTAGGATGTATTAGTCTAGCTGTTTCAGTTTATATACATATATCAAGGCTGCACAAACCTTTTCCCTAAAATAAAAATCTATCCGAGGGCTGCGGCCAAATGTAATAATATAATTCATGAAATACAAATACTTCTTAAGTACAGTCCTTTTATTTTAATGATTATGTCCTGCTGGAGTGTGACATGATTTGTTTGTGTACAAATTATATATTTATACTTCTCATTCAACCACAATTAAATTCACTTTATCTAGGAGGCACAATTTATATGGATAGTATTTAATTTTTACAATAATAAGCTGGAATGAAAACAAGTAAAATGAAATAAAATGAACGACTTTCTACTTTTTGCCTTTTTTAAAAATGTAAGAAGTAGAAAGTACAGATAACTGTGTGAAAATGTAAAAACTAGAAGTAAAAAGTAGGCTGAAAAATATTTACTCAAGTAAAGTACAGATACCCAAAGAATTCTACAGTAGCAAAGTATTTGTACTTAGTTACTTTACAACTCTGCATGTGGGAGTGGATTGCTTTATCTCCAGTAGACTGTGATATTTGTTGACTGAATACATACAGCAGATGTATTAAGACGAGACCAGAAAGGCTCCTGCGTAGCTGCACAACTGTTTTCCTGAGCTCTACAGGCAGAGATGAGAAGAAGCACCTCGGTTGGGTTTGTTGCTCTTTTGATATCGGAGAGACTTTTTGACCAGCAACAACTGCTGAGCAACCACATGAGGGAAAAGATGACGGTGACGGCAAAATCCTGCTCAGGACAGAAAAAAATGTAAAGAGAAACAAATTTGTTCAGATAAATAAAAGCTCTTTCTTGTCACCAAACAGTACATTATCACAATCATCGTTAAAAACGAAGCCGAACGGACCACCAGTGGGCCTCTGTTGTTCTTTAGGTACTTGTTCTGGTAGAAGACGTAGACTATCGTTGCCAGGAGTGAGTAAAGAAAAGCGAAGACCCCCACAGTCACAAAAAACTGAGCGGCTGAGGAGAAGTCCCCATCGAGGAACAGGACCTCCTCTCTCTCCACGTCGCACAGTGGAGCCTTGAAGTGCACTTGTTGCAATCTGTGACAGAAAGAGAAGTCTGCTCAGCCTGGTGTTTTGTTACATCTGAAACAGAACTCAGGCAGGATCAAAACATCGCTACCACAATTTTAAATGAGAAACAATCGACCTGTTTGGAAGAATTTATATAGAGATTTAAACTTCCACTTCTTGTTAGTTTTGACAATATTTCTTTATTCTAACAAACATAAATACGATTCATCGTGAACGTTTCGATTACTGTTAGCACAGTGCAATAATAAAACTCAAGGTCATCCAAAATAAAGAGAGTGGCAAATGCAAAACTTGGAGTTTTGTTTTGTTTCGAGGCTAGCAAAGTCTAACTTTGAGACAGAAAAATATTTAGATTAAATTGTACTCAAACCGTAAAATGCTCAGGTTTCCACACAATCACTGTTGACATTAAACAAGCATTTCCTGAAATTAGCTTCTGTCGTCTGCGAACTACAGCTCTATTTTTTTGGGGAAAAAATTAAATAAAAAAAGCTAAGAGTTGAGCAGAGTTGTGCCATTTCGAGACTTATGGATATTAAATTGGGTCGACTTCTCGCTCCGCTGCCCAGCAACCTGATTTAAAATTGGAGGAGCTTCAAAAGGGAGCAAATGACAAATAGAGTGGAGCTCTGAATTTTATTAATTATTTATTTAATTTTAACTTCTCTAATCAAAAGTAAAACATATATAT
>NW_013952437.1:1357896-1360414 GCF_001266775.1 Austrofundulus limnaeus
GTGATGGTGTTTAGTTCTGTTTTAGTTTGTTTAGTCTTGCCTGTTCCTTGGTGCATAAACCGCTTTTTAATTTTCTGGTTCTTCAGTCAGTCCTGCCACGCCCACTTTCACCTGGTCCCAGATGTCTTCATATCTTCATTACCTCTTCTCGCCATTTTCTGACAGTTTTCATTTATTCACCAATCCAATCATACTGGTTTTTTCCCAGTTTTCCTTGTATCTCCTAAGTTTTGCTGGTTCCTACGTTTTTGAGCTCCTCAAGCCCGTCTGCATTCATGGACCCAGATCTCTACAAACCGTGAGAGCTTTAGTAACTCTAAGCTTGCCGTGGGTTTTTAGTAAGTAAAGTAAGTATATTTGTGTTTGGTAGATTATTTCTTTGTTGTAACAATGCTTCTTGGCTATAAATCTTATACAGACTTCTGACTGGCAGCACCGGCTCCACTGCTCATCCCACAAATGCATGTTCCTCACAAATGTGGCTCCATTTAAAAAGGAAATTAACAGGTTTTCTAACTATAAGATTTAATGCAAAGAAGCATTGTTACAGCAAAGAAATAATCTACTAAACACAAATTTACTTAATTTTTGTGCAAAGATTAGTTTCACAAGTTTTACAAAGACTGCAAACTAAATAATTTTTTATCATTTATCATTTCATAAGCTATTGATTTCTATATGCAAAAATCAGTGAGCCACTCACTTCCTCTAACGTGCAGAAACAGTTTGGATTAAATCCAACAGAAGTCTAATTAAAACAGAAATTTTGACTCTTTAATTCCTTCATACGTGGTTTTGGGGTCGATAATGAAGTGAGATTACATTTGGTTGGCAGTCGGCWGTGAGAGGGAAAAATCAAGAACCAGTGAGGACTGCTGGCGCTCTCCAGCACGAAGCAGAAGGATCTGAGAGTCACAAACACATCAACTTTAATGGGTTCAAACTCACTTGTGAAAAATGACAGGCACCCAGCGCGGGAAAGTAAAGATGACATGAGGAGTCTTTAAATATCCATTTTACTGAAGCTGCAGGCTGACAGGAACATTAAACTAATGTGACAGTCTTAATGAGGAGAGACATAAAACTCCCCCCACCCCCAGTGGTTTTTTTTTCAAAAATAAAAATTAGCTTATACTCTACTTCTTTTAAATCTCAGTTGTGAAACAATTAATATGTGAAAAAGTAAAAGTTATCAACTGAAAGACATTTTATGATTTCCAGCTGTTTCCCACAGTTTGATTCGTACAGAATCATGTTTGTCTCAGGGCTGACATCACAGCACAAAACTGGATCAAAACACTAGTTCTGAACTTTTGTGTCATTTCATATTGCAATATTTATTTTTGATTATACAATTTTTTTATAACAAAACAGCTTTAAAGGGATTGTACGAAAACTAAATTGAAGTCAAAGTTGATCCAGTCCAGCAGCATCATTCAGAACTATTTGAAGAGTCAAACTACAAACCATCATGGAAGTTGTAGTAAATTTAGAACTCTTGTCACGTTTTTCACATTAACGGCTCAATAACAAGCTGCCAGCAGTAGCTTCAACTTTCAGACAGAGCTGCACTTTTATTTAACCTTTTCTCAGCAGTTATACAGTCTGGGAATATTATTTTACTAGTAAAACAGCAGCTGCTCACTGTTTAAAGGTTGGTCATTTCACATTTTGATCTGAACTTAAATCTTTTATCTTTCAACCATAAAAAATGGTCTTGTTAATTTTTTTGCTGACACTGAGACATTTTGAGTTAATGAAGTAAATCGGTGATTTGTCTGTTACTACATGTGATGTTTGTATTGTTCACACTCTGTTAAAAGACACAGAGGATGCAGCATGATGGTCTAAACATCACACATTTAGTTTATGATGAATAAAGTCAAACCTATGTTTCTGCTAAAATGCATATCAAATATTTTGTATGAATAACTTAATTCTGTATTTTATTGCAGAAAGCTCGACTTCTCAGATAACTGGACACTTGGGTTTAAATTCCACTTAATTTAAACCCACCAATAAAAAAAAAAATCTGAAGATGAGATTAGACATGTCATTTGCTTGTTTTTGTTTTTCCAGTTAAGAAGTGTTGGTTTCTGAGCTTCTAGAGATGGTCTTTCATGCTTTTACAACATCCCACATTGATTATTTTAATTCTGTTTTTACTCACCTCAGTAAAAATCATCTGCAGCTAAACCTTCGACGAACGCTCTCACGTTCCACCTTTGCTGATGTCTTTGCACCGACCTCCTGTTTGATACAGAACAGGTTCTGGTCTGGACTTTTAAAGCTTCCTAGTCACCTCCCTTTTTACATTTCTGTATTTTATGTCACCACCAGGACCCTGAGGTCGACTGATGGAGAACTGTAATCTGTCCCCAAATCAAAGTCAAAAAAATGAAAAGTGACAGTCTGCAGTCTGGAGCTGTGGCTTTATTGAAGAAACAGCTAATCTTTTTGACTGGCCTTTAGGTAACATTCTGATTTATTTATTTTTTTTATTTTTTATTTTTATTTT
>NW_013952437.1:1361016-1362683 GCF_001266775.1 Austrofundulus limnaeus
CTAAATTGACTGTTAACAGTTTTTTGTCTCTTTGTGAATATCATATAATTAGTTTTATCCAAGTTTAATGATAATTTATTATGTTTAAACCAATTTTGTACTTTTACAAATTCCATTTCCATCATTTCCAACATCCGTTCTATGTCTTTACCCAAACAAAAAAAAGTGGTGTCATCTGCAAATAAAACACATTTGAACAACCCCGACACATTTACCAAGTCATTTACATATAGGATAAACAATTTAGGTCCAAGTATAGAACCCTGTGGAACCCCACATACAATATCACCAAGTTCAGATCTTACACCATTAATTTGGACAAACTGTTTCCTATCTGTTAAGTAACTTGATACCCACTGTATTTATCAGCTTTCATCTGGATGTTTGACTTTATTTTATAATTGATTGTTATTATTGATTATGATACCTTGTGATTTAAAAGAAATTCATTTAAATTAACTCACTCTTTTTTGAGGTAATATCTTTTGAGGATGAAATTTCAGTATTTGTTCATCACCATAGTTCTTTAAAGATGTTTGTGATCTTTGCTTCACCAGCAGAAGGCAGTGTTTAGCTGCACTGAGTGAAAAAGAAAGGATCGAGCTGCAGTGATGTCCTCCTCTTCTTTCTCACGGTCTCAGGTCTTTTTTTCTCTCCTCACTGCAGATTAYAGCTGACAAATGTTTCCTCCTGCGTGCACAACGAGCTGAACGTCCTGCAGCTCCCCAGCTSTTGTCCCACCTTGATTTTTTTAAASTGCATTCTGCAGTTGCTGAGAAATTTATTATTATTTTTATTTATTTATTTATTTTTTGCTGGTCTAACACAAGTGATGGTGATTTTTCATCATGGGAGTGTTGAGACTCCAGCATCTCGCTGCATTCATTATTAATGAATCTCTTTCTGGCATCATCCCTCCACTCTACGCCGAAAACTCTTGAAGAGGGGGGAGGAGATGAACAGAAATCTGGTGCTTGTCGTTAGGTTCAAATATCAGTTACACCAAAAACTGCCGAATGGATTTAATTCCAAAGAATGTTAAAAAAAATACCGTGCAAACAGAAAGCAAAGCTGAGTGGGTTTAACACTGAAGGTGTTTAAAATATTCATTCTGTGCAGTTTGAAATGATTTCAAAAGAAAACCTGCTGAAAGAAACAGACCAAATGTTTTTATGGACCTGCAGGGATTCTACCTCAAACTCCCTGCAAGATTAAGGTTAAGAAAGCAAGACAAAGCCATTAAAACACCATGTTCTGTGTAATGTTTTAGCAGGATTTGCTGGGAGTGGGTGTGTAGGGTTATGTAAAAGGATTTGTAGATTGTCATGTCTTCATGACAAGGTTTCTCCCTGAAAGCCAACCTGCATCATGTAGCTAAATAAACAATAGTTTTACATTAAACATCCTTAATTGTCTGGATATAAACACATTTCTGGTGAACGAGTTATCCCCCACCCCCCCTCCTCTTTTGCTGGGTGGGAAATCTTCTCTAAGGCAGMCATAATAACTGCAATGACGACACTGACCCTATTCCATCAATCTTACATTAAAAACGCGCCCAGCATTTAAATATTTCAAAGAGCTTCCAGTTAACTTCAGAGAAGCTTGGAGCTTGTGTGTGTGTGTGTGTGTGTGTGTGTGTGTGTGTGTGTGTGTGTGTGTGTGTG
>NW_013952437.1:1363863-1369211 GCF_001266775.1 Austrofundulus limnaeus
CACACACACACACACACACACACACACACACACACACACACACACGTTAAAACAAGTGTTAAAGCTTAAACTGTGATTCTAGGGTGTTTATTCTGTTTAGCTACTGATGTGTTTTTTTTCCTCTGAGATATTTTAACATGTCTGAAATCAGAATTGCTGTAAAAACAGAAGCAGGTAAAAGAAAAGAGCTGGACAGGACTAAAATGTGATGATAAATTAGGGATGAGTGGGATTAAAAGTTACTGTGAAGTCATTTAAGTTCAAATACTGTATCTCAAACTGTTGAAATCAGTTTGTTTTTCATCCTGGACTGAGATATTATTTTTTATTCATCCAAAAAGTTCTTGTTCCTTTTGCATATGTTGTGCTATTTTAGCATTAACATGTAAACATTTTCATTTAGTTCAAGAGATGGGAGTTATGATTTTTTTTGTTTTTGAATTTTTAAAAATATTTTTCAGAAACCTTTACTTAATTTAAGAGTATTTTCTCTCTGAGGAGGTCTTCAATTTCTTCATAAACATTGTTCTCGATGTAGTTCAGTGATCTATTTTTTATATTCTTGTGCTACTTTGAGTTTTTAGCTCTTGTTCAGCTACTTTTATTTTTTAGCTAGCCTCTGCTACATTTCGCTTCAAGCTGACCTTTTGATACATTACGATTTTAGCTGATGTTCTGCTAATTTTGGCTAGCTTTTCTCTTCTACTTAAGTTATGGTATAACTTTTCTTGCTTTTACCTTGTGCTTTTGTTTAGCTTTTAGTTAGCCATATGCTATTTTTAACTTCTAGCTAGCCTTTTCACATATTTAAATTTTAGCTGTCATTCTGCTATTTTAGTCAGGTTTTTGCTACTGTTAATTTCTGGTAATCTTTTGCAGATTTTACCTAGTGTTTAGCCAATTTTAGCAGTTTTTGGCTGCTAGTTAGACTTTTGCTACTTTTAATTTTAGTCAACCTTTTGCTGCTTCCAGCAGATATGGATGGATGTATGGATAGAAGCGTGCTGCTTTTGGCTATCTGCTAGCATTTAACTTTGTTTAGCTTGCATTTAGCTCATTTTAGTTTTTAATTAGTGTTGATGCTTTATTTTTAACTAACCAGGTTCAGTTTTTCGTTGTCACATTTGTGGAGGATTGACACAAGAACCTTTAAAGTAGACACATCATGCTTTTAAATCCTTCTTTTTCACATTACAATCATTCAGGTGGGGTCTGTATAAAGTGGAACTGCAATGTTTTGGCCTGAAATCCTCCTTATTGTAACTCTACAAGCCCCTCTTTCCTGAGGTGTGTCTCAAAGCAACTCATTTTGATAATGTGTCCAAAAAGTGAATTTTGCATATGTCCCCTTTAAATCAAAACTAAATAAAATAATAAAATCATTTATTTAAAGAAAACCTGAAATGGTTGGTATGGCCAAAAGCTTACATGAAAACAAGAGAATACAGTCATAAAGCAACAAAACTAAGGAAGGAAAACAGTGAACATATGGCCAGAGGCTGATGAGTGGATTGGAAACACCTGATGATGATGATTGGGAACAGGTGAGAGTGGGCGGGGCTGAAGCTGGGGGAAAAGTGGCTGATAACACAGGACAACAAAGGTAGGAAAACAAAACAAAACACAATGAAAACATGCACACACAACACATATAGCAGGAGATAATCATTGCGCCTGAAACATCTTATTAGTAAAGCATTTCTTAGCTAACTTTCAACTTCCTTGTTTAACACTTCTGCACACCATCCAAAAACTGGTTTGTTCTGCCTCAAACAAAGACCTATCTCACTCCGTCTTGTCTTGTCAATCAAAACAAACCCAATCTGGGATGGGTTCTGTGAAAAATTCATGTAACTTCACAATGAATTTAGAAAAGTGTCAAAAATACCAACTGGTGGTGAAAGTAGAAGGGTTTTATGAGAAATCTTAATTAGAACACGGAGTYGGCCTTGTGAGGGCAGCATCCAGCTGTCTGCTCTGCCTTTGCGTTTTCTGCAGCCGGCTAAATGAGAAGTAGCAGGCAGGCCTGCTCGCGCTGCTAAGGCCTGGGACGTTGTTGCTCTGAGGTTTCAGTCTGTGTCAATCTCATCTTCTGTGCAGAGTGAAGGATTGCGCRTATTTAACCAACACAGATGGACTTGTGCAGTCAACTAAAAAGCCGTACATGCTGAGCCATCTGGCAAAGCGAAGTTAGCGYGAGCCGAGATCTGCTGAAAACACCTCCTTTCAAGATGAAAAGGGAGAAGAGTTATTGTGATGGTGTTGAGGTGTCACCAGATTGTGTGAATTCTATAGATGGATTTATTCTGTTTGTGCAAAAAGTGCTTTAAAGCAGCTGCGTGTTTTTATGGCAGCGATGCATTATTTTGTTATGTGATCGTTAATGTGATTGTAAAAGTTTATTCATCACCCAACATAAAAAAAAACAAAGTTGGAGCAATAAGGCTATCTTCCAGTAATTGTCTGCCTGTTAGCAAAATATCACATCAACCACTGGACCAATTTTAATGAAGCTTGTAAAAAGTGATTTTTGGATTTGGAGCTTCAACTGATTACTTTTTGGAGTCAACCTGATTCAAGATGGCTGCCACCCACTAACATTAAAAAACACACAAACACAGTTTCATAGATATTGACCTAAAATTTAGTGTGGTCGTAGCTAAGCTTGATTCCCAATACATACTCAGAGCACTGACTGATTGCAAATATTGTCAATTAAAATATTACGTTTTATTATTTGGAGTCAACTCTCTCTGTTAGCAAAATATTTCTTAAACTACTGGACAGATTTGAAGGAAACTCACAGACAATAACCACTGGGTGTTTATTTACAACTGATTAGCTTTTGATGCCAACCCAAATCAAAACGGCCACCGCATCTGGCTGATATTAGTCCCCACAAAAAATGGTTGTAACTCGATACTTTTACCAATGCTGAGCTAAAATTTGGTGTGTCGTTGAATCAGAAAGTAAACAAACGGTACAAAATGGTGTCATTGCAAATCTGTAAAAGAAAATTCTTTGACATTATTTTTTTAAAGTAAGTCAAAGTAGATATCTAAATATGTTGTAAAGTGTGTTGAAAGTTTTATTTTCACTTGATTTAGAGTGAATATGATCCAACTGAAGTCAAATATAAATTCCCATTATTTCATATAATGTAYATGGTGACAAATAAATGTTTGGATATTTTCTCTAAATATCAAACGTTCAATAACAAGTCTTTTAAGGCAGGTGAGAAAAAYAAATAATCTTTGCAATTAGAAACTTAAGATTTCTTCATGTATTAATGGTACCATGGTCTGTCCTGTGCAGAATGACAAAATGCAAAATTATTTCTTTACAAAACCTCTAACTTTGTTCCAGTTAATTTTAGCAGCATGAATATTTGCACAGGTAATGTCCACAAGTGGATTAATGGTTTCCAAGAGGTTTTAGATTACTTCATTATGATTTTAAATGGGTTACATACTGTCAAATGCAAATAATTTTTAGGTGAGAGTGAAAAAAAATTAAAACATTATGTTCCATCCCCAATATCTCTAAAAYCACAGCAGCTGTTTTAATTGATGAAATCTCCCAGGTGTTAGCTTTATTTTGATACCAAGAAAAGTTTGTAAATGCTGAGATACACTCAGTTACATTTCAGAATGATATTTTGAGCAAAAACTTCAAGAAAACCCTGTGGGGCTTAAAAGGTTAATCTAACTTGTTCCCAAACTTCAACAACAAAACGTGAGGAAACTCTGAAACGTATTAGTGCAGCTAAAAAACTCCAATAATTCTGTTTGTCCTGATATAATCCAATCCTTTCAAATGATTTGCWATCTAGTTTTTCATTCAGTTATCATCCAGTTTGTTTGAAAATTACCAGAGTTACAARCATTCCATCTCAAAGTTGTCTGTCTAAAGAAATCATTAAATTGCATCAAACCAATATTTTCATTCAGTCCCCCTCCAACCCCCCCTCCACACCTTTAGCTGAGACCTCCAGCAGAGCCRGGCTCAGGTTGTGCTGTAGTCCTCTGAAGAGCATCAACATTTAATGTGTACACACTCCACTTCAAGCAGAAGAGCAGGAGCAAAGAACACGAGTCAATTATTAATGTTTAAAAGGTTTAAAGACTTATGTTGCCGGGGGTTAGCCTGAGACCTCGATGGATCCAAAGAGCCTTCAGAAGAGAGAGGAACGCCTGTAAACAAACCACCTCACCCTGCAGGTCAACAGCTGAGCAAGTARACAGAACGCACATAAAGCTTTAGTTATCTTTATCTCCAAACATCATATTTTTCATTATTTACTTTTGTCTGCTTKTTTACATGAAAGGTGTTTTTTAAATAATGGTGGATTTTTTGGGGCAAGCTGTGTGATGGAGAACATCTGGAGCAGCTGCAGTCAGTCCAGCTGTTAGTCAGCTGTATCTGAGAGGTGAAGTGTGCAGGGTTCATCCTCTCTACACACCAAGGTCATATAAAAGAAATAATATAAGGCTGGAAATCCAGTAGTTGGTTTCTTTTTATTATTATTATTATTTATTTTTTGGTAGTCRTTCCAAGCAGCAGTATCAACTGCTTTTTCATTTGAGGATCAGTTTCAGTAAAGAAAGCAGGGGTATAAGCCTGAGATAGATGATTATCGATTTTTTTTAATTATTTTGTCTATAACTCACATTTTACCTGTCTTAAACAGTTGTCTCAGACTAATACTTTCTTGTTCAAACAAGTTTTTATGGTTCTGAAATTACTCATTTGTTGTGTAAATACTTCTGCACATGTTGTTATTTTAGCTTCTCATGTATCAAAATATACAGCTTATTTGGGAAATTGGTACTAATGTGACACATGATTTTTTTTTACTTTTGTACTTTATTTAACACTTAAATACATGGAGATTTCTTTATAATGCTACTTTTAGCTAATATGTTGCTACATGCCTTTTGATACTTTTAGCTAAGCTTTTGTTATATTAACTTATAGCTACCCATACAGCCTCACTGTAAAAAAAGAAAAGTTGGCAGAACTCAAAATTTTGAGGCAAAAAACTTCAGGGCATTTTTAAGTTTTGGACTTCAACTTAACTGTTTAAGTTTTGTTTTTGAGTTTGCCAAACTTTGATTTCCATGTTTTTGTAAATCAACCAAAAGTTGTAGGAACTTAAAGTTTTAGGTTGTAAGAACTTTATATGCTGAGTCTTCAACGTCACACGAAAGTAGCAGTAACTTAAAAATTTATGTTGTACAAACTATGAATCTTAAATTTCTCTAACACCAGTTATTATAGATTTCAACAACTATAAACCCTGAATACTGTGAACTTCACTGTGAGTCATTACATCAACTATATATATA
>NW_013952437.1:1369424-1373095 GCF_001266775.1 Austrofundulus limnaeus
TGCAGCTCTGATGATCTCATGTGTTTGTCTTTGACTCGTGTTCAGATTTTCTATTCTGTTAAAAAAATTATATATATATATATATATATATATATACAGTCTTAGCCATCATGATTACTCCTCGATGACACTTACCTGTCCTGGCGATTTTCCCTCTGACGCAGACCTCTCACTCATGGTGTCAGCTACAGTCAGCAACCAAAACTTCAACACAAATGCCAAATCAAGCCTGAATGTGACAACATAAAAGAACACAACTCAGAATGGTTTCTGAATCACAGATTAAAGAGTTTATGACTTTTTCAGAGGTGAGTTTTTAGAAAATTATCCATTTCAGCAACAACAGCATGGAAGTTAGTAGCACTTTCATCTGTTGCAATGACCTACAACCTAAAGACAGAAGTAATGACAATTCACAAAATAATGTTTAAGATTACAACTGCCTTGGTTTTTTGGAGCGACTTAAATTATTGTCCCCAATATGTTAAACTTAGTTTTTCAAGTTTTTTCAACTGAAAATTGTTTTTCATCCAAAAAAAGGGTGGATTTTTTTGTAGCTAATTTGAGTGTTTTGCTACTTTTAGATTTTAGTTAGCATTTTTCGAGGCATGTACATTTTAGTTGTGCTTTTGCTATTTTCTGCTGGAAGTCTGCTTTTTTTAGCAGCCACTTTTAGCTTTTCAGTAGCATTTTGCTAATTTTGGCTGGTGTTCTGTTTCTTTGAACTGGTGTTCCTAGTTTTAACAACTCAGTTTCAGTTTCTCCACTTAGTTCTCAGAGTCCACATTTGTCTTGTGTTTATGCTCCACATTTTTCGAGTTTAATGCTAATTCTTTATTTTCATATATTGTTATTGTGAAACACATTTTCTTGAACCTTGTAAAGGTGCTTTATGAATAAACTTTATGAACTCACTTGCACATAAAATGCAGTAAAAAGTGGGCCTAAAGGTAAACTTATTGTGTGTTTAATGTTGGTCATTTGGTCAGTAACTCTGATGCAGCAAACAGCAGCAGGCCTTTATTCAACCTGCATGTTGCCTGCAAGGCTTTGGTGTGGTGCAAATCTTTGATATCATTGGGCCTCTATGCAGCAACAGTTTATGTCTGTCAAGTACAGAAGCTCGCACACAAACACACCCCTACAAACACACACATAAAGAGAGAGATAGTGAGAGATGAAGAGGAGGAGCAGCCCAGTCCTGCTGGCTGCCCCTCCCTTCAAGGCGGCTTGAGTTGAGACAAATAGGAAATCACTGATGCTCTCTGTTCTGCATCCTTTTCTCTGCTGCACTTACACTCCACAGAGTATAACCCAGTTCAGTCAGTGGCAAGCTGAGAGTAGCCCTGTGGCAGCCATCTTAGGTGTTCCACTGCAGGATATCATGAGGAGCTACASGAGCCACATGTGATCCTTCAGGCTCCGCTCCTCGTCAGAGTTCAGGACCACGGCCAGCTCCCGGCCAACCAAACCTCAGCGAACCTCAGTACCCGCCCGCCAGGAGGGGAGAGGCCACCTCCGGCAGCTCGTTCAGCTGTAGTTACACTAACCCCCCACCCCCTCCCCCTCGGCTCCCTCACTCCCCTCCTCCCCTCCTCACATCCGCAGCACTGACCGACCAATAAAACGCAGAAAATGCGTAGCGTCGGCTGCTCGGCGCAGGCGGAGAGAGCCCAGAGTGAAGCAGACTCCTCTCCAGCACCACTCCGTCCTGCTGACATCCTCTCAGCCAGCAAGTAGTACACAACCAGGGCCTGTTCCCTGTCTCAACTTCGGACGCGTTCGACTCTGAAAATCTCGGAGAAGACCCCCCAGTCTGTGGACACCGCCGTCCTCGGGCTCGGGTTAGGGTAGGATCTGCGAGGGGGGGCGCGCATCGGTCCTAAAGCAAGCGAGAACATGTTGGACCCGTCGTCCAGCGAGGAGGAGTCGGACGGGATAGTGGAGGAGGAGTGCAAGGAGGCAATGGCACCTCAGGCCGGCGGATCCCGCATCTCGCCGAGCCGGACCAGCGAGAGCTCGGGCGGACTGGCGCCCAGCAGCAGCAGCCGCAGCAGCGCCCGGCCGACGAGCCCGAGCCCCTCCGCCGTCAGCGAGGAGAAGGAGGACCTGGAGAAGATGCACCGGGAGGAAGAGGAGCGCAAAAAGAAGCTGCAGCTCTATGTGTTCGTCATGCGGTGCATCGCGTACCCGTTCAACGCCAAGCAGCCCACAGACATGGCGAGGCGGCAGCAGAAGGTAAGGGCCCGTCGCTGCAAAGCCCTAATTAATCACCACAAGATGATGAATTGACTCCTTCCGCTTCGCACATGTTGTCATTGATGACCTAGATAAGCTAAAAAAGCACGAGAGAGGGGGTTGGCCACTATAGGCCTGTCCTGTAATAGTGCACGCTCAGTCCTCGTGAAAACACACTTTTTTATTTTGACGCAAATCTTAAAGCATGACAGGAGCCCCTGGAAAGTGGAGGGACATGTGGTGCTGCAGACACTCCTCCAGCTTATCCACAGAAAGGGCGTTCAGGAGGCGGAGGATTCACAACAGGACCCTGTCCTACTTGGAACCACATCTCTTAAGACCCGCACAGACTCTCCGTCCCCTCTCCTCCTGGCGGGTCCCCAGATTCAGGCTGTTTGCGCCATCACTTATCTCGTCAATTTGGCCTCCCAAGGTGACTTTTAAACACACACACCTCTTAGGAGGAGAGAACCTTAATAGCATTTCTCCTCAAGCAGATTATCTTGGCATCTGCTTGAAGGACGACTGCTAATTAACTGCACACAAGTGATTTTTATACCTGTTCCCCCTCCATCTTTACAACGTACAGCTCATGTGGTTTTACTGGGAGGAGGACAAGGCCCTCATCCTAGTTTTACAGTCCTGCTGTGTTCCTCCATTGATGCTGGAGCCACTTTTGGGTCATACTGTCCTTACTGTCAAAGTCACAGTGTACAAGGCCCTCTACTGTACAGGAGAGACGTTTTAATGAGGACAGTACCCCCAGTTAATCATTATTAGCCTGTTACAATACTAAAAACACAAATATGAAGATTATTATATTTTGTTTTTTATAGTACAAAAGTGCCACGTTTGGAAAAAGATGTGCTCTTTCACCAGAAGTCTTTTTGTCTGTAACCTTTTCCAGTCACTGCAAACAAAACAATAGATATTTTTTTAATCTAACTTGCAGACTTATAATTTTCCACTGGACACTGTTAAACCATATGGTTTGAATTTTTCTGCTGACTCATACACACATGCACGTGGGAGGCAGGAACCACTGTGCTTCCATGAATGTTTGTTTCCGTCGGGCGTAGGTTGTCGGTAGTCTGAGGCGAGACTTAGTAAGGCTACTTTGATTCCTGGGAGCTCAGTCAGCCACAGTCCTCTGCTGTGGGTGAGCCAATATCTGGACAAGAAACCATCAAAACCACAAAATCGAAAGGGTGTCAGTCTGCCTGTAGTCAGTCCTTACACACAATTTGCAAACATTAAATAATTCATGAAAGACTAAATGTTTTTTTTCAAACATGGCAAATTTATTTATTTAATTGTGTCGATGAGCGAAATTATTGCAAGTATTTTTTAAAAAGCATTAATGTCAGAACTGACTGCTTTTTAGCAGCAATGGGACAGGAATTATGTAAGTCTGTCCTTGATGTCCTCAAAGA
>NW_013952437.1:1374503-1400124 GCF_001266775.1 Austrofundulus limnaeus
GTGTGTGTGTGTGTGTGTGTGTGTGTGTGTGTGTGTGTGTGTATGTATGTGTGTGTGTGTGTGTGCGTGCGTGCGCGTGTGCGTTAGTCGACTCGCTACCAAAATATCCTATAAACTAGTGAATCGATCTGAATGAAACTCTCAGGAACTAGATGTGCTGTAGCTGTTGAGCTTACGTATGATGTGGTAGTAGCTGAAAGTCATCCACATCACTACTCTGTGAGTGACATCTTGTGATATTGCACAAGATGTGCATAACTTTATTTTCAAGCCTTGATCTGCAGGTTCAGAGAATGTGGTTTTTCTTTGTGGTTAAGAAATTTAAAAAAAGGTCTCCATATTTGATCTAACCATGATTTAAATTCCTCCTGTCATTTGGCTACGTCTAACGTGTAGCCCTTTGCCATTCTGGTTGTTGCAGATTGGTCACAGAAATGTGATGAAACAATTTCTGTAATGAAACGACTTAAAGGCTTCAGCAAAACATGTGGAGCAGCTCCACAATAATCCGTTATTAGAAGCTCTGGCACCCAAGCCATCAGTGATGTGCGATCAAAAATACAACCCCCCCACCAAAAAAACAAAACAAAACAGGCCAGGCTACAAACCTGCTGCTACTGTAATAATCTTGTTGTGAAGGGTAAGCCAGTGGGGCAGTAAGAAATTGTTGCCTCCTTTTGAAGGGCGAAAGGAAATGTTTTGTTGTTTAACGTGAAGGAAAGCTGCCGTTTGGCAAATGTTGGATGAGTGCTCATGCATAATTAACTGGTGGCATGCTTGTTTGCACACAAGGCTGACCATCTTTGGGCATACTTACACTAATGGCCCCCCCTGAAAGAGGAAGGGTAAATCACAGATTATTTTTTCGGATGTAAAGATTGTGTTGATGCAATTTTTGTAATTGTCCTGGTGGGCAAAATGTGTTTTTATTTAATCACAACAATCAGCCTAAACTGCTCAGAGATTTTATATAAAAATACACTTAATGAAAAGAAGACATTTTATTAAAGGGCTTATTGTCTTGTAAACAAAAGTTTACGTGTTTACAAGTTTTTTCTTAGAATAACAGCAAAGTTAGTTGCAGTTTGTTAGCTGATCATTTGGTCCGTCATCAAAAAAGCCCAACATACATTTTAGTASTCGAAGCAACATTTTCTGTGCAAATCAAAGCAAACAGGTTTAAATTAGACCAATCACAGCCTCACGAGRCTGCTGAAAATATAAGGTTCAGTATTACTTGAGCTAATACATATTGCTTAATTCAACTGTCACAACTTGCAGCATGCGCTAAATCTATATATTTTCAGCTACTACCACACTAAACTTTAGCTCAATTTTTGTAATTTTAATGGGGAGTGGTGGGTATTATTATGCAAAATGAGCTTTCTTGGGCTTTATATTATGTTATGATGTCATTCCATCGTCAAAAACATACCCAGAATGTTGCTTTGACTCATTCATGTAAGTTTGAGAAATCCCCGATTCTCCTGTGGTAGCCACGTGGAGCTGCCTAAATGCTTGCTTATACAAAGCTCCGCCTCTTTACACAAAGCACCTCCCTGAGCTCCCACCTCACAGAGCACCCCTCCCCACACAGCTCCACCAGGCTAGCAAAATGTGTCTTAAGGATGGTGGATGTTTGTGGTTTCATTGCAAAACATAGCTTCATGATGATCTATATTTATAGTTTCTTTGCAAAATGTAGCTTAACATTGATGTATACATGAATGAGAGGATGACTGGGAGATACTGTATGTATTACCAAGCTGAAACATATTGTAAGAGCCTCCGTACTCACTCAGATTCTTCAGTAAACATTTTAAGTAAGATTCAACTGTGTCCCGTGTTGCCATTTTCAAAACTGATATTTTAAAATGTTGCTTGTGTTTTGACCATAAAATGCTCCTATGAAAGGTTGTAAATGGCATGAAGCGTTGTTGTGAAGATAAGCTGAAGGAGGAGTGTCAGTAACGGTAGGAGGTTCTTAAAGAGACAGAGGCCAATTTTGAGATGTTTGGATAGGCTTTAATGCAAAGTCACATTTCTTTATTAATATTTACAGCATTTTCATAATAAATGAAGGAATACAATTTAAGTATGTGCCTGGAAAATATATAATACTTATAGCCATTTTTACTTTAGCTAATATTGATTAGTTATGCCAGTATTTCCTAAATTTAATCTATTAATATGTATCAAAAAATACTTGCTGTAAGTTCAATTAAAATCAGTCCAGTATTTCATGAGATACTATACTTTGCCAATATTACTGACAAATAGTACATGTCCAAAAAGCTAAACAGACACATTTCACCTTTGCTTTCACCAGTGTGTGTGATTAAAAACAAAGCTTAAAGTGAAATTGTTTAAATAAATTGTGAACTATATAAACACGTTTGTATAATTTGTTTTCCCAAAACAAATAATATTTAATTTAATTTAAAATTTTTAATAAAACCGTGAGGCTCTAAAGGGAATCAGCTGGCACTTAGCCTCCACAGTTTTTATTTCTCTTGGCAAAGAAAATCAGGAGTTTGTGGCCTTTTTGTTTTCATGTTCAAATTAGGTCAAGCAAGATAACAGCTTTGTAATGCTCAGTGACACTGGTGTGTGTGGAGCAGACCTGTCCATATGGGATACTATTCTCACATATACGTAACCATTTGTGTTTGTTAAAGTGAGAACCTGCAGTAAAAAGAAAGGACTAAATGAAAAGATAAACAGAAAATCCTCATGTAAACGCAAACAGATGAGGTTTGTACAGTTTAAAGAAAACAAAACCATATAGATAAAATTAAAAAAAAAGCTTAAGGCTCTGTCACACCAAAAAAGTTTAATATTTGATATAATTGTTAGCATTACAGTATACTGWATAGGTTCAAAAGAGAAGTAGTAGATTTTTTAAATATTCCATCTTTAGCAGACATCTTTGCTGTTGGACAAACGTTTCATAAGTTGTCTAAAACATTATAGTGTGAAAAYGCATTAAGCGAGATGTTTGCACGCCTCTTTCTAATTATTTACAGAGATGAAATGATTCAGTCTGATAGCAGATAAATATGCATTAATGATTAATGCRATTAATAGTTAATCAGTTCTACTGTCGATACACATTCAGTGATTACTTTCTGAGCGTTTCCTCAAAATCTTTCTGCCGGTTCACAAGATATTTTGCTAAAAGACAAATACAGACAAAACAGTCACCTTCTTTTTGCTTTCAGCATTGTCTAATAAACAAATACACGTACATTTTTGTTCACTGCATGATTTCAAATCCTTTCTGTGTCAACTACGCTTCTCTTCTCAACAAAGGGTGTGCACCTTCCTGTCTCTCCCCTAATTTTTTTTGATGAAAATCAGACCCATTAGAGCAAAATTATGTTTGAACTGGGGCACGTGGTAAGACAAAAGACYGTGGCAGCAAATGGAGAGCATGAGTAAGTCACGGAAATCATTTGCATTTTTATGTAAGGTCTCTTTAAATGGTGTTGTGCCTGAAATGAGGCGTCCTTCAACAATCGCAACAAGTCGAAGTTGAGCTTTTTAGTTAACAATGAAACATGCCAGTCAGGATGTGAAAGGCGCCGCGTGAATAACGCGCTCCTCTCCTGTTTAGCAGCTGATTCTAAACCGTGTTCTGTGTTCATGCGGACAGGGAAAGGTGCTCGTTGACGACACAGATATGGAAGTGGATTCAGAAAAGGGGTGACAGCTGAAAAGCAGCAGGTGAAATTACCCCCTCACCAGCAAATCTGTGCAGCCTTGTGAAACGCGGATCATGGCTTCACAAATTACACGTCTTTCATTCATTCAGAGCAAGAAGGGGAAGCTTGGAGTTTAGCCGCAACAATGACATTTTCCTGAAGGTTTGATCAAACGGATGCTGGATCAAACTGGGCTTTGTCTGGCCATTTTAATCCACTACTTTGGCCTGATTTTCTGTGGGCAAACATTAAATCACCATAATCTTCTGAGTGAAATACAGAAAAGGATGGGCGATGTTGTTTAAGGAATTACTCTAAYTGTAATACGTTTCACAAAGTGATGCTCCTCTCTTTTTATTTTCAGTACAATACTTGCCTTATTTACAGTATTTGTCCTCATAGAGCCTTTCTATCCTTATCTGCTGCTCAAAGAGGCAACATGAATAAGAGTTGACCATTTTTACTTAAATAGTTTTATTTTGTTTATGAAAAGCTGTAAGTTACTTTTAAACTCCTTATGTAGATTACTTAGTCAAAGGGATACGTAGTTCTGATCTTTTGAATTTAAAGTCTGTGCAAATGTTGTGAACAGTAAATATCCTACCTGTTGCAGATAGCTTTATGACCTGAGTTTGTAACAACAGGGATTTGTTCTCATGAGCTGACGACTAGTCCAAATGGGGTGAGAACTAAGCTGAGTGGTGCTGCTTTAAAACAGCTTTAATCCTAAAAATGTTGTCATGATTTTTACATTTCTGTCAGTTTTGCATTTTGTTGTTATGTAAACAGAGTTTTATGATTATTTCCAAGTGCTAATACTAGCATCAGCTAGTTATAGCTATACTGGTGGAACCTGGGACAGTTCAAGCAGAAATATAATAAAAATCCTGCCAGAATAATTGTACAAAATGAGTTTAATGCAGTGTAAAGGATTCTGAAATAGTATATTTATACATGAACTTCAGTTAGCACATTGATGTGATCAAATTTCAAACTCTCTTTTTTCTAACTTTAATAGTTCAAAACTTAATATACAACAGATAAAACATTAATTGTTTATAATTAGGGCTGCACAATTTAATAAAAATGTATCATTGCACATCAGTGAGCACATCTGTATCACAAAAGACATCTTTGACCGTATTATTATATTTCAGTTACCCTACATTCATGTTCTGCTGCTAATATAATTGGTCAGTCCATTCTTACTAGCCTTGATGCCCACATTTGATTTAGTTAATAGTGACACTGTGAGGACAAAAATGAAAAAATGTGGCTTTATCAAATTTAATATCATAATATCAAACAATAGTATATCACATCACGCATTTTTCTAATATTATTCAGCCCTGTTTATAATCTCCCCACAAAACCTCACTTCAAAATATCTGAATTATTCTTTTGAAATGTAGCAAGTCTAATTTCATTCTGCACAAATAAGCAAATAAGTGAAAATTGCAGAGTGTGTGTAGGAATATATTTAGGGATGCACGATAACTTATTTTGAGAACCGATACCAATAACTGATAATAACCGGTAACATGCCAGGAGATAAGACTAGTCAAAAATGGGTAAGATCATAAAATAAATAAACACCAAAACCAAAAGACACTGCAAATTATACTATTTGAAATAAACTCTTAAACAAATATTTCTTAAAGTATATCAAACAAAACGATTTCTCAAATGGCCATTTTTTAATTAAGGCACATTAATTGTAAAAAAGATCTTTAACACTGATCTCAGATTTAAACAAAAGAGAAAAAGTCATTCCACAAGTTCAAAACAGATAAAGCAGTAACACAAGTTAGGTTCAAAGTACATTTGTTTTTATTATTATTAATATATGATTTAAAACATTTTTCTACCTGAAACAGTGCTTCTGAGAGTGTGAGTACGACTAGGAGTGCACCAAAAAAATCTTTTTATATCAGAATCGTGATTCTCATTTACAAAGATTCAGAATCGATTTAAAATGTTCCAAAATCTATTTTTATAAAAATAAATAAATAAATGAATAAAGCAAATCCAGTGGCTGTCAGCCTCCATTTTGTAACTACACAGGACGTCCTCCTGACGTCATCACACAGCTGCTTCTGGAACAKAAGCATGCACAGAAAGCACCAATGAGGAAACCACAAAACTGGAGGAAAGAGAGATTCTACTGACCCTGTCTTCACTGAATGTAAAGATTTGGGCTCATTTTGTTTTTTAATGAATGAGTCTGAGTTTGACATGAGCAAGGTGTGCAAGATTGGCAAAATGACGATGAAGCACTTTGGGAACACGACGAATGGACTCACATTATCAGTTTTGAATGAAAAATGTATTTTGAATCGAATTGTGGCCTCAAAAATCAGAATCAAATTGAATTGCAAGAAAATAAAAGTTTCCCACCTCTACTTACAACCGCATCATGTTTACAGGAAGACACACAGAGAGGTAGTGGCTTTTCAGCATGATAAACTGCAGCTAACAAGGAGATAAAAGCTTCRGTCTTTAGYGASGGTGAAYGGCTGGTTGTCATCATTTCCATCGTTAAAGTGATTGAGATCTGCGTCCTCTCTGGCAATTTGTTTGGATTTGTCCTAAGACTCAGCAATGATTTAAGTCCCGATGAGTTCTTGAACGCCAGCTTGTTGTTGTTAGCATTTTAGCAGAACAGACTTTGTGCTGCATTCAGGAGATAATGGACATTACATGTTCTCAAATTGGGAGTAGTTGTTCCGACCTTTTATGTTTATAATTATAAAGTTTGTGTGTAACATACTGTACATGGTTAAAATAATATTAATAATTTTTAAAATGATTGGCTGTTTTTCAGCACAGAGTGTTYAAATTATTTTTCTAGTTAGAAAGTTGTTTTTTCTGATGCAACTTGAATGTAGCTCGGGTCATGCCAAATAGGAAGTGGCTTGACCAAAAAAGGGTAAAGATAAACACACCACCGCACTGGCAAACGTAAATATATTGTCGGTTCTGTTTGTTATGATATCGGACCGATAAGTATGACGTCATCATTCCCTGATATCGGGCCGATAACCATCGTGCACCCCTAAATATATTTCACAAGCATGGACCACGCCACAAAGATATGATTTAACAGTTTATTGTAGGGCGGGGAGGAAGGGAAGAAGGGAGGAAGGGAAGAAGGGAGGAAGGGATGGAGGAGTTTGCTCGGTCATCTGGGGAGAATGCTGGAGTGCTTGAGAAGACTCAGCGTGGGGGTATGGTCTTCGGGAAAATGAACTCCTCATGTAATTTTCCTGAGCCCACATTGGACCCCCCAGACGGAACCTGTAGCGAAAGGAAGAAAAACATGCTTATGAGATCAAGGGAAATGAGGATGGGATGATGATGAAGGGATAGAAGGAGAAGAGCTGATGGGATGAAGAGGGATGAGGTGAAGAAGGAGGGAGGGTGAGGGAGGGAGGGGTTGACGAAAATGTAACAGACTGAGAGGAAAGGGTGAGCAGAGATTAAATTGGCTGGTAGGATAATTAGGAGGTGTGTATTTGGTCGTGGTCCTGCTCCCGAACCTAAGTTAACATATTAACTTCATTTCATGTAAACAAGTAAAGCAAAGACTGGAATCTGAAATGTTCGTGTAACGGCTCTGAGAAACGCCTCAGTTTTGTGAGGAGCGCCACTCTTGGGAAGAGAAGCAGATTTGTTAGGTTGAGAACAGTCGTTATGTCCTCACACTGTCTTCAGTGATTGAGAGAGATAGAGCTTCGGTGTCATATGATTTCTTGCTATATTGATGCATAAGATACAGTGTAATTACTGCTGCACATTACTCATACACAGAAAATGCAAAATAAAATCTGCGTTGTAAAATAAAAGACTTTGAAAACACAAATTTTGAAGCAGCACTGCAATCATGAGTGCTTATTATTATTTCCTGTAATAATTAAACTTGTCACTGAGGAAATTATTGTTATGGGATTGATTAAAGTGTAAAATCTGTTGATCAGGGGTCTGCAAATGTGGCTCTGCTGGTGAACTCAGTTTTTAACAAAAAAAGAAAAATAGTAAACATAGATTAGAGACAAAAATTAAGTACATAMATCAAGTGCCAAGCAGATTTTGTAACTCCATACAAAGATTATTTAGTAGGAAAGTCAATTAAAAGGACTCTTTAAAACATAAAGGTCAGGGAGCCTGGCTGTTGGGATCAGGAAACTGTATTAGTTCAGGTTAATTTGGGCCAAAGAGGAGCTTAAATTAAGCTGAAATACCAGAGACATTAAAGCACMAGATGTGTTTTTCCCCATTAATAGGGTCACTTAATGTACCATTTCAAGAAAAGCTTAAAAAAAAAACTTAAAATGGCCAAAAAGTAAAATAAAAAGTGAATTCAAGCTAACCCTAACTAAAGCATTACCACAGGTAGATTTTTCTGAACTGAATTGTTGGGATGACCATAAGTCAAAGTAATCTTTGAAAATTTCTGCTGTTTCCTGAGTTCCACCTGTGTTACGTTGATCAATAAAATCAGGGATCTCTTCTCGTTCATCCAATGATCCCACAGCTTGGCTATTGCAAGTAAAAGCCTTAAAAAAGATCAAGTAATTACCCAATCCTCTTCCTCATTTGACTTTAATCATATTGAGTAGTTGCAGGCTCTTATCCAAAGCGAGATTTACAGTGAGGGAAAGAAATACTTCTCTTAGAACAACACTTTAGAGGTATTTGTTGCAGATTCAACAGAAGGTAATGATGAAAAGATCAACAAACATTGCAGTTACTGAACGTTATTTTGTATCGTTACATTTTCCTAAATATTAAATCCTGACTTATAGGAGTGGTGGAAGTTTTATCTACTGTAAAGGATAAAAAATGATCTTTGTTGTCTTATAACATTTCAGCAGACAGCTTTCTATTGTCATTTAGAGCTCTAGACTGTGCAAAATGTGTAATTTTATGGAACACTGAGGCAAAAAAMCGGCAGGACAAAGAGGAAAGAGACTGTGAAGGAGATTTGTTGTGGTGATTTTCCACATTAAAGACAGGAGAGCCAGGGCTGGGCCATTAGAGCAAATCCTCTCTGCCTCTCACTCTGACGGCTCTCACTGAGGCAGAAAGAWCACAGAGAGCGGCGGCGAGGCGGCGTGTCAGGTAGATGCTCAACCTGAGCCTCCCATCCCGGGTGTCACATGTTCATGTCACAACTCCTTCCAACAGTGTCAYCATACCTTCTTCAGACACGTTATACACTCCTTTTAATTCAGGAGCGCAGCTTTTGATGCCCAGATGTCAATAAATGGTAAATAATGACTCAGAAATATGGACAAAGGCAAAGAAAAAAAWTTTTTAGTTCTCGGTGGCACAAAATCTCGCTAAAAGTGGTTGTCAGGACCCCTTTGTGGGTSWTGAAACATCAAGTGAGGGTCCAGATGWTTTTCAGACATCAACTTAATTGCAAATAAATTGTAAATGGATCATYGWCACCAGCATAAKTGCCAAAATAAATAAATAAATAATAAAAKTATGGTTATTAGATTTGCTTATATTGTCATTATGCCCATGTTTAGCTACATAAACCAGTAATATCTGGGATAACAAGTTTCTGCAACAGTTATTTTTTAAGCCGGGATAGAAGCTTGAACACCACTGTTCTAAACCAACTATCCTCTAACATCAAACGAAGAAGGAGCTTTTGYCCAAATGCCATTTTTTCCCATCCTTAATAGAGTTTTACAAACTTTTAGAATCATAAACTCTTCTGGCAACTCTTTTGGTGGCTCAGTGCCTCCGAGACATTTTTATCTTTGAAGTTTGTAAGAAACAGACACTGTAGCTGGGGGCAAAAAGTTCAGCGTTCATATCATGCAAAAAGACATCCTATTACAGTTAAACACTACTTAACCTTCACACTCAGTATGTGCCACCAGTTTTACATTATAACTCTACTATTGTAAATAGATCATTAAATCCTTTAAATAAAAAAAGGATTTATTTGAAATATTCTGACATGTGCCGTCTGTTTGAATGTCTTTACAACATATCCGGCCTGCTGGATGAGTGCACACAGTGAAAACTTTAACACCAACTGAGCGTTAACAGAGATGATCACCTTCAAAAGTGAAGTGATGTGGAAGAGAAAATGAAAGAAGCAGACCAGAGAGGAAGTGATTTGTGATAGAAGGTTGGAGTGTTGATGAGAGCAACGTGCGAATAATGGAAACACCGACCCACAGTCAGTGTTGAAGCTATCTGAATGTATAAAATCCTGCATTTGCATCACTGATGTTGCTTTTATTTAATGCATAGTGAAGACAGGGATATAATGTGGCTGCAGCAGCTCGGTGGTCAGTGCTGCAACATTTGAATCGTGAAGCTGCAGGTTCAAGCTCATGTTGCATCTGGTGTGAAACAGTTGCCAAATCTTTCATGTGAAATTTGCTTGCTGTGGTAACCTCTGAGGAAGGAAATAGTCAAAAGAACAAAGAAAATCATTCATGAAGCTCCTAATTGCCTGTTTTTTTGGATTTGAAGATATCTGTGTATGAGATATTTGAATAATCTTTATTTGCTGACAAAATAATCRTTTGATTCATCTTTTAATTAGCTGCCTAATCACTTATTATTTAGCTCCCCGAGATTCTTTGAGCACAACGAGATGTCTTCATMTAGCTTTTCTGTGTGTATTCTCAGATTTACAGGTACATTTGATCAATTTGACTCATTTAGTAATTGATTCAGCTTTCCTTTCTCGTTTCCCTCCTTTCCTCACTTTATCCAGTCTGATAAAGAAGACCACATTTCTTGCCCTGAATTAGAAAAAAGGATCAATTTCCTGTCGCAGAATGACACAAGACTAAAGATGAAGAGCTGTTCTGCTGAAAATATATACTCAGTGCTCGAAATGAGCCACTAGCTGAGCCCTGCAGTGAGAGCTGTTTTTTAGTATTTTCACTCATTGTCACACTAGTTGCAGCTCTGATGATCTCATGTGTTTGTCTTTGACTCGTGTTCAGATTTTCTATTCTGTTAAAAAAATTATATATATATATATATATATATATATTACTGAGACAGAACCCACAACAACACAAACGTTTTGACGAGTGCTGATTGAGGTTTTGAAACCTGAAGTAATGCCCACGGCAAAGGTCAAATGGGTTGAAGAGGAGCAAAATGGAAAACAAAGGATGAGGAAGTTTTTACCAGTTCTTCTGTTGATCATTACGGGTGCTGCGAGCTCAGTGAGAAGTAAAACAGGCATGTTTTGAGCTGTAAAGAGGGCACAAAGGAAATATTGAGAATGCAGTTTCCCTGAGATATGTTAGACTGTAGCTTATACGAGTGTCAGACTGCATGGGCAGACAGAAAACTGCCGACAGCTGTAAAAGTCAAGGGGGGAGGAATTGCAGTGCTTGTTGAAAATAAATGACGTGGTCCGGGATGTGTAATAACCCTGAATGCTACTGAGGAGCATCTATGCACCCCAGATATTAAGCTCTTAGTTGTTAGTTTCAGTCTATTTTGTCCACCAGGACGTATAATCTGCTCAGACAACACCCATTTCATCTCTGAAGACTTGTTCTGCTGCAATATAATTTCCTTTGAGTGAGTGGTGTTCGGTTCARACATAACTTTATCCCCTTGTAAAGATGATTTTATTTAATTGTCGTTAAATAAAATAAATTCTTCATTATGCAGTTATTTGCATAGAACACATAAATCATATAACACTTGTGCATTCACAAACACCATAGTGTGTAGAGCTGAGCCGTCCTAAAATGGAGGCAAGGAGACAGATGAAAAACAAAAACTGACAACCCTAATAAAGAAACCGGCTGCTGAGGCAGCAGTAACAATAACACACTATGGCCGTAGGATTTGACAATGTGAAGAAGAGAGCAGTGTGTGTAAATACTGGAGAAAGTGATTCTAGAGAGAGAGCAGCTGGGCTGATGATCAGACACAGAGAGGATGTGAGTGAAGGACTGAAAAACAGGATGGGGTGAGAGAAACAACGACAGTAGATCCAAGGAGTTGAACTGAAAACATTAGACGCACAACAATGTTTACAAAAATCAAACAACAGAGAAAGGCATGGCTACAAAATGAAACACAGTAAATTTAAATTGGAAAGCCCAGACAAACTGGATCCTCTCAAGGTGTGTTGGGATTTAAAGATCAKTTTGGTGGCCATTGTCAATGTAAAAGTAATAAATGTTAGTGCTTTTCTTTGTTTCTATTTTTTCCACAACTGGCAGCGATCAGCAACAATATTTTGGTAGAAAATTCCTGTTTTCTATTATTTTTTTTACATAATTTACATATATTATTAAACATTTTTTACATATATTATTTTTATATAATTCTTTGCAACAGCAAAAATATATATATATTTACCAAAGTACTAGCCTGGTAAAAACCAGWCCCTGTCCTTCACTTTGCTTCGTACGAGGGTCTGGACTCTGCTATAGAGAAGCGATTCTTGCTGGAGGCGTGGCCTCTGCTGAAGTTTAAAATGATTGGATCGGTGTGCTGCAAGTGCCTGCTCCACTGTAAAGGAGGCTAAGCTAAGAAGCTAACCGGAAATTGCGTGTGCTGTGAACAACCCTACTGAGAGGAGAAATACACCGAGCCGACGAGACGACTGTAAATGAGAGCTGCTGCTTTGTCAGACAAATTTAATTTAATTTGGAAGCCTTATCAACACAGACTGGCTTCATTCACTTCCTCCACTGCCGTATGCTAAACTAACTAGCAGACACTGCGCAGAAAATCAATGTTGTATAAAACTCCGCCTTCTGTTTGCTGATTGGCCCAGGTAAAATAAACTACAAGGTGACACTGCGCAGAAAATCAACGTTCTGTTCCCTGATTAAATGCTCCTGAAGAAGTCCTTGTCTATGGGAGAAATCCCAGACGGAGCAGTGAAGGGAAACTAAACTTTGCACTTAGCTTCAACTCTGTTTTTGATGAAAATAGAAAGTTCTGCTGCCGACATTCTTGCTAACTTGTTAGCGCAGCATGTTGTTGTGATCACRTGAGCGCTGCATGCTGGATTCAAGCGCTGCTGGATAGAAACACTGGAGCAGAGGCAGTGAACTGCTGGAACGGATTGCTAATATCAGAGCGCTTATATCGGACATTTTTTATGCAGGCYGAAAAATCCGATACTCATTTTTTGGCTGAAATCGGACCGATATCCGATTTCAATATCGGATCGGGACACCCCTAATAGTTTGGGACCAAATTTATGCAAACTATCCAGTAGATGTTATTCTGACAATTCCGTGGACTTTGTGGCATTTTATTCGGTGCACAGTAAGTGAAAGAGCACAGCGAGGAAGCGGCTGAGCTGCGTGTCTTCTGGCACTGAGTTGGTGGTGTGATAATGGATGACTGTTATAAGACGAGGCTTTGCTTGATGTGAACACAGTGTTCTCCTGGATATAACAGCAGTGCCACAGTGACAAGTACTGTATGACAATAGTGTGAAGACTGGTTATAAAGAGCCAACGCTCCTCGTTTTCTGCATGTTTGCAGTGCATCAAGCTCCGTACAGCATATACTGTAGTACACCTGACTGTTTACTAACCCAGTGGAGAGATATTTGCCTTTCCTGTTTGTGTTTAAAGCATGAGTCTGGATGAGTACAAAAGCCGGTGCATCTGTATTTGTATAAGGTAGTTTCATGATCACAGTCACTACACAATGTTGGGTTTGCTTGTTTGTTTGTTTGTTTGTTTGTTCGGCAAGTTCTGGCTGCCGGCAAATTTTGTGCAGCTGTCATGCAGGTCTTGTTCTTCTTTTTTCTAGCTATTTACTCAATTGTGGACCTCTGGTGCCATCTGCAACACAAATAAAATGCTCTTTGTCTGATGAGCAGATCTAATGACACCGTGTTTGCTGAACACCAGCAGGTGCAAACAGATTCACACACAATAAAGACTTTTGGCTCATATAACACATAACACACATAGCTCATATATTGACTTTTACGTAACACAAATATATTGTCTGTTTTTATTAAATTCATATTACACCAATGGACATTCTAATTGAGTTTGTACTTTGACATATATTAATATCTTTTTAATAATTCAAATACGACTGTTTAGCARTTCACTCTGCCCATTTCTTTCACAGTTGTTTCCTTTTGGAAAATAGCCTAATTTAACTTAGCCTTTCAGCGTTATATAATTCTGGAAAAAAAGGCTCAAGTGAGTCAGCACAGCAGACTTTACTGCACTGACATGCAGTTGCTTCACTGCACGCTGCATTCAATTAACTAATGGCTCAGTTTGTCACAACACTACAAGGACGGCTGAAAAGGCATCCTCAAAAGTTGATAAAATGTTGATTCAAAACAATGAGGACTTTTGTAATTTATGTATAATAAATAGAAGCTATCTGTTTCTGTAATGCACATCAGATGTATACACACACGTATTAATTGGTGAAAAAAAGTTAAAGCATTTCTTTAGCAGCTGGTTGTAGATAAATATGAATTATTTCAATCTTCAGCATGTTTTTCTATTATTTCATTTTATTCTTTATTTACCTACAAATTTTCTTTTAACATAACTTAGTATATACTTGTTTTTTAAAAAAGTATTTGTTTACTCTTTATATTTGTAGCTTAAAGAGGGGTATTATGCACAATCAACTTCTTTGACCTTTTCATGTTACAATGTCATTCGCTCATCAAAACATACTCAGAGTGCTGCTTTGACTCTTTCATGCATGTTTGAGAAAATCTTGGATCTTGTGGAGTGCCGGTACAAAGCTCCACCTATTTACACAAAGCTCCCCCTTGGAGCTCAGTCTGCAGCCAAACTACGGCCCCATAGGATACCCCTCCCCCCAAACTTTGTTGTGACAATATGTCGAAGTGGGAGTGTCAGAAATGGTAGGAGGTTCTTAAATACACTGAGGCCAATTTCAAGGCATTTTGAAATACATTATTTTTGATATATACAGCACTTTGCAGCAAGTGAAAATGCTTTTTAGCCCTTCAAGCTGAGATTTTTTTCAAGGTCACATTCTAAATGAAGGATTATGGCTCACATTTTAGTAACTCATAAATGTAGGTACTGTTTTAGAAATGTTTTGTCATCATAGAGACCATTTCAAAAAAGCTTTAGTCATGAACCATGGTTCTTACATGAAAAAAAGGTAAGAGAACAAGGCAGGCAAGTAATAAGCACTGTAGAGATTGTTACAACTACATATCATAACCACTGTTATAAGGAAAATCACGGGTTCTTCTGTTCAACGAAATAAACACCCTTTCTGTGTAAGTATGAGGATACACAAATAAGTCAGACTTTAGTCAGGGAATTCAAGTTGATCTGGCCGTAAACATCATTTATTTATAGAATCGAAATAAATCTTTTATGTACAACTTATTGTGAACAATCAAATTTTGTTGAGTTAAAACATCAACAAAAACAGGTATGCGTCCGCGCTAATTAATGCCGATATGACAACTCTAACAAACAGCAGAACTTCAGGTTTAAGGTCTTAAACCAGATGTTTGCAGGTACATTAAACTTAGATGGCAATGTTTAAGTTTAAGAGATGGATAGAAAGGAGGATGTTAGCCCTAACGTTTTAAGTTATTAATATGTGAGAAAGCCAGAACGAACACTTGGGTCTCTCCGACGCTTCAGCCCGAACTCCAGTACGCTTGTCAAAACATTCAGCTTTTACCTGGAGGTGTCTTGACCGTTTAGGAAGTATTCACCCAGGTCAGAAAGAAACTCGGGTCAGGTCCCTTACTTCCAGTAAACAAACTTCCAAAGTTTCAATTTTTCAGCGTCTCTGAAGATCTGCATCAGTTCCGAAGGAGAGAGACAGATCCGATTCGGTCTTCTCTTCAAAATAAAAGCTTCTCATGAGAAGTTTTAAAATACAACTTAATGGAGCTTCAAAGCTGGTTATTTTGGTCACGATTGACGGTATCGTGAGCCTAGGCAAAGGATTTGCTCATTAGCGCTAGAGTCAGATCTGATTGCCAAATGCTGATTTTTCCTGAGGAGGAAAAATCAGCTTCTCTTCGTTGGACGAAGATGGTGTCTTCTGTCTGTCGAGAGCTCTGTCCCAGGGTTAGTAGTTTCTACAGAGAGAAAAACACTAAGGGTTGTGGCCTCGAATTTTGTGTTAGTAACAGGTGGATCAGAAGCTTAGTCTAGGGAGCTGTCTAATAAAATCTGCACCTGCATAAAAAACAAATTTGGACCTTGACAGGATTAATACTGAATGACAAATAGGAGTGAATTATTTAAACTAAAATAAAACTTAAGATATTTGTCTAAGATTCAAGCACAAATACCATATTTCATAATAAAGCATAGTGAACTAAATCACAGTGATCAATTTAGATAAATTGAAAAATAAAACAGAAAAACACAATCATCTTACTGTCAAATAACAGTTACAAAGATTTGTATAAAACAATTAAACATTAGAACAATATTTTTGTGTGTTTTTTCTTTTTCTTAATTATAATGCAAAAAGATTGGTATCATGCTTTTCATTATGTAACTTTGATTTATAAATTGATGATAACTTTTAGTTAAAAGAAAATATAAATCAAAAATGTAAAGAACATTGTTTTGTTTATTATCTTGATTAAAGAAAATAAAATGTCTCTTTTGAGAGAGGTCTTGTGAGACCAGGGTGAAAGACAGGTGGAAATGTTTATTCCCCCTYGGGGTGATCCCTAGAGCACCAAAAACTCCAATTGTGCTAAGCCGAGACCACTGCATCAGCAGGATGAGCCTAAACTAAACTAAAATGTGGAGAGGCAAGGCAAAGTCAACAAACTGATAAAGAGCAAAGGAAACCCTGGGAACATTTACACACAGAAGAGTGATGACAAAAGAAGCTGCAGGTGGGTCGACTGAAAGAAACCTGTTGTGAGTAAAAAGTTAAAGTTAAAACACACGCACGCACGCACGTACACACGCACGCACGCACACGCACACACACACACAATAAATAAACAAAGGGTAGTACTGGGCACCATGTCTTTACAAAAGAACCCCTAAAATATGATTTTGATTACTTACAAAAATCTCTTTATTTGTAGCCACAAGTTTTATCTCCTGCACTAAAATTAGTAACATATTGCTGTTTATATCAGCATGAAAAAGTATGAGATCGATAAGAACTAACCCTGTTGGTTCAGTTCATATGTTTTGAAGTTGTGTTTAATTAAAATTTGGCGAAGATTTCTAGCCAATATTATTGCAGCCTGGAACAGAGAAAACATGAAGGACTGGCGTGTTGAAACCTGGGCATTTTGGCTGCGAACTTCAACACCCAGAATCCACAGAGACTTTGAACCGCAATGAAATTACGATACATGTGCAACGCTGCTTTATTGATATGTGAAGGGTGATTAATGTCACTGCCGCCTCCAGTGCAGGCAAATGAATCACTTTGTAACGCTGCAATCTTGATAAGAGCTACAGAGGGGGATCAATAAGAGCGAAGCGGGAAAGTGTGTCTTCAGTCTGCCTATACTGATGAAAATGGAGACTTTTTCCCCCCATCACTCATCAATCAGCTTGGTTACTAATCACCTCAGTTCTCTAATTAGCAATGGAATGAAAAGCACTGAAGGTGAAAGTCATAAATACTTAATGCATGTGAAGTGTGCTTTGTTGGAGAAAGAATTCACCAGGTTTTAGTGCGGCGAGTCTCGGTTTCGGTGCTGCAGAGGAAAAGAGACTTGCTGTGTTGTCACGTAAAGTCAGACTGACCAAAAGAGTCTGTCAGCAGAAGCCAAAGTATTAATAGCTTTGACCTTTTGTAGTAAAAACCTGCAAGTAAAACATAAATACGTTTTGTCAGTGGTAGAATGCCATATCCCGTCTCTGTAATTACTCTGCACCAAACGTGTCAAGTTAAAGTGAAAACTACAGTTAAAGTAGTTACTAATACTAGTTTTCATTGTTGCTTTAATGAAATCCTCATCAGAATTTTTAATTATGACCCCCGCACGCGAAGCGTAAGCAGGAGTCTTATTATTTTCGTACTGTTTAATATGACCCCTGCACGCGTACAACCATAGCACAAAAACGGCTGCACCAATCAACATGAAATTTGGCAGGGCTGTAGATGAGTCTGACCTACACTGCGCCAGCCAACGGTTTTACAATATACCCCTTATTTGAGGAGGGGGCTCCTTTCAAAGTGGGGGTGTCAGGACATGCAAAAATGCTTATAACTCAAAAACTAAAACATAGAAGCTTCAGATTTCTTTTGTTTAGCTCTGATGAAGCTCTATCCATCAGGCCCATCAATCAGTACCCCCCACCCCYGGACCCCCAATTTATCTGAAAAAGGGGTATCTGGACATAGAAAAATGGTTATAGCTCAAAAACTATTAAACACAGGTGCTTCAGATTTCTTTGGTTGTTTAGCTCTGTTGAGGGGCTATCCGTCAGGTCCATCCGGTGCATTTCTGCGTGCGGGGGTCATTATGTTACTGCTATGCGGTATTTAGTTATTATTTTATCATTAGTTGGTATTACTACAAGACATGGTAAAATAAATGGTAGAAAAAAATCTAACTTTCCAAAAGTTTTTAATTTATCAAATTAAATGAGGATGAAAGCAAAAATTTGTCTTAAATTTTTGTTGAAAATATATTTTCTGTCAGTTATTTATTGATTTGTTGATTTATTGTTTAGCTGTAATTACAGCTGCTCATTATTGTGCAATTAAAATCCATTCAGCGTTCTGACCGTGGTTAATAGTGTTTGGTTTGAGCCCTTTAAATAGATGGCTTCTCAAATATTTGGGTTGTTTGTTGAAACTGTCTTGGATTRTGTTTCCCTTAATGTTGCACACATTTATCTTACAATAGTCTGTTTTCTGTAACTGTGTTTCATCACTTTGCAAGATTTAAATAAATGATTTCATTCCGTTTAGAGGGGAAACATTCTGAAATTGTATTTTTATGACAAATGGTAAAGAACTTAATGCATTCTGTACATTRTGTATCATTGATAATTTAAGACATTTGGCTTGAGGTTTTTTTCCTCAGGCTTGTTCTCAGGAATGGACAAGGAAAGAAAAAGATGCACGTTTCCCCTCAGAGCAGACTAATCTGCATACTGCTGATAATATTAACATTTCGTTGCCTCGGGATGTTTCTAAAACAACCCAATCCAATTAAAATCTAGGCATGACCCGTGCTATCTCTTAGCTTTCACATCTAATAGTTACAAAAATGAATCAACCTTAAACTTTAAAGCAGAAATATTAGTATTGATATCCAATGTGGTTGATGTGCTGCTTTATGTTTTGAGTGGAATTTCTCCATTTATGAATTATACATTAACTGGTGTATCATCCCAACAATCACTACACCACAAAAGATGTTAAAAGGTAGAATCAGAAGTGATGTCTTGGTGCAGTGATTTGTGATGCATTGAGTTCCAATCAATACAGTTCTTAAGACCAGCAGTGGAGAGGTCAAGTCATGATTGACCTTTGGTGTGTGCATCCATATTATTTTGCCTTTGTGTTTCTGGCTATATAGACACATAGCAGACATTTTTCTCATTTTGGCCTTCTGTCTTTGCCTTTTAATGTAAAATCCTATAATATATGACCATTATTTTCTGGGTGTTATCACATGGGGGGTTAGGTTAGTGTGATGGACACGCAGATGGTGCTGAGATTGCCTGACAGGCGCATGATATGTGCCGTTGCTTTATCTCACTCCTACACCAAAGTCTGTCACTTGCAGCGTGCTGCTGAATGCACAGGGACACATCGCCAGCAGGTCCTTGTACTTGTTTGATACACTGAACTGTTTAAACTGTAAGATAAAAGACAGTTAGTAGATTAATTGATTTATCAGTTACTGACTTATTGAACGTTAAAAAAAAATCAATCCAAGGACATATAGATCTGAGCAAAGTCCAAAATTGAGACAAATGAAGAATACAAATGAACAAAATACAAATGAACAAAGTGAACCTTATAAGTCAAAGGCAGAATGGTTTATAACTATATACTAAAATCTAGATTCACACAAAATAACAAAATATACAGACACTGACAATAATAGGCAGTTTTGTTTAGCGAGTGGTTTTACCGTCCAGTCCTCACGGGCATGAAAGTCTGAGTACAGCTGAGGCCTGGAGGTGTGCAGTTGGGTGACATTAGGGTGGCATCTCTTTTATTTGTGGATTGTTTCAGCTTCATTGGACCATGATCTAAAATGCCCAGTGGAGTGATTTGAAACTGAGGGTCGTTTCCGTAGGTTGTCCGATTGCTCGGTTCACAACAGMACTGAGAACGTTATCTGGACGGAAGATTTCAGACCCACTGGTGTTTTCAGTCATGAGCTTTGTTAAAGCAGGGTTGAGTGCTTGGTCAGCTTTGATGTGGATTATAAATGAATTCAAGACAAAATAACTGTTTGAATTCTAAGAATCTAAATTCCTTCTTTTGCATACAGCTTTAACTGAAAGAATGAGTTTGGGGATATAATCTGCTGAAACAAGGTTCATGAACCGCACATAGCATTATGGCTCGAGGCACTCAGGGATTTTAGAGGGCCTCATTATTCAAATCCTGGATGATTGCTGTCTAAAATTAAATGCAAAGGTAAATCTTTAGAAAAGGGTGCAGGATAATAGAAGGGCAAGTGTTTGCTGTTCATTCAGAAAGACTTTCTGAGAACGTGAATATCCTGTATTTTTAGGTATTTTAATTAAACATGCTTGTTTTGACTCTTTTTTTTCTGTTTGTCTTTACTCCTAAAGATCACCAAGCAGCAGCTTCAGCAGACCAAGGATCGCTTCCAGGCCTTCCTGAACGGAGACACGCAAATTGTAGCTGATGAGGCATTCATCAATGCCGTGCAGAGTTACTCCGAGGTACTAACACACCGTATAATACACTCACAATTCCATTTTCTTTTGGCTTAATACGTTGAAATAATGACCGTGTTTCGCATTCTTGTTATGTATCTCATTAAAACTTTTGTCTTGAGCCCAATAATGAAAAGTGTGTGTCGATGCATGCGTACTGCATCTTCTTGATTAAATCTGCGCCCGGTTTTAAACCAAGTCTGATAAGTCAAACGGCGCTGCTGAGTTTCTGTGCCACTCCATGTCAGAATGTCTGAATTCAGAGGGCTGTGTGGTAAAATGGTGGTGGAAGCTTTTCACTGCACAGATTATGAGTCAGAGCATGTGGTTGACACAGTCATTTTTTTCTTCTTTCCCCCAGCCTCACTATTCAATCTGTAAAAGTCATTATCGCCATGCATACAGTAAAAAATACCCAGAATTAAATTTGACATGGTAATGAATAAACATTAAATGGAAATGTGTCGTTAAGGAGGTCACATACATGTATTTCTTCTCCCTTTTTTTGTAAGTTAATGACCTCTGYAGATTGTGAAAGCAAAACATAAATCTGTTCATTTTATTTAATGATAATTTGACAGTTTGTCTTTGTAAGGTTGTGTAATTTCAGGATTAAAGCTGAATTCTTCAAAACATTTTTTATAACTGATATAAATCCTGTCCTGTTTATCATCAGAGTCCAATCATACTTAAAGAAAAAGACATTTCGAGGAGAGAGACTGAGTGTGGTTCCTGCTTTAACTTTCCCTTTTGTGCTCTATTACTTTCTACCAGACRCTATAAATATGTGAATAAAATATAAGGAGCAGTGCGTGGTAAAATATGGTTCCTAATAAAAGTTTTAAAGGTAACAAGTCTTACAATACATTTAACTTTTCAGTTTGTTCTTACCCTTAAATGTGTTCTATAGGAGTGAGCAGGAAGCGTTTGCTGCCACAGGCACTCGTATTAAACAACAGCACAGAACATTTGTTAGTTTGTGAAGTACAGGTCTTATATCTGAAGAGCTTCTCTTAACAAGATGCAGAGCCTTCTGCAGGAGGTTCACGCTGCTTTAATGCTTTCTAACATTTTTTTTCCTATTCGCTGGTTGCACTTTAGTAAGAAAACGGCATCATATTAAAATATACAGTATAATTTAGGGTTGAAAATACATCATATTTTACATGTACTTTTACATTTGAAATGTTCATTTCAAATGTGAAAGTACAACAAAAGACACCAGTTGTCCATCTAATCAAGGCTTATTCTTTTATATCCAGCCAAAAAGTATTTTTGCTCTTGTTTTGAGACTGTTAATCTTGTTAGCCTGGAATTTTTTATTTTAAAAAAATCTAACCATTTGTTTCCCTGCACTATTAGATAATTCCAATTAATTTGAAAAGATTCAGTGTATAATGTATTTAAAAAAAATATTTTAGATGGCTAATTTTTTGCAGTGTTCAGTTAGTTTGGCAAACTCAAAAGTTTTTCACAACAATTCTATAGAAAACATTAGTGTGAAAGAAAGTGTTTTAAGTCTTTGCTTGAATTCTGCTGCATTTTAAAGAGAGGAATGCTTTCAAACACCAAGGTCTGCAGAAAATCTAAGAAGATTAGCAAAAACATCCATGTATTTCATTCATAAAACCCTTTTTTTAAACATCGTCTAAAGGAATGCACCCATGTACTTAGATGCTTTTAAAAGCTGCTTCTTTGAAGCCAAAGAACAAAATGTGACTGTCACTGTGACAAATGCTGTCAGCTTGGATGGTTGCTTCACTTGATGCGACGGCAGAATTTTTTTTCCTGACTTTGTTCGTGTTAGCTTGTTTTTTGTTTTGTTTTTTTTAAACAAAGGCATTCTGCCTCCTGCTAAATTGCAGCAACACGCACGTCAGCATGATCATTCTGCACAAAATTTTCCTCAGTTTTGTTTTGCTGAAACATCTCTGCAGCGGATCTTTTTATTTTGTACTACTATGTTTGTTTTTCAAGTTTAGTGAAAAACTATTTTTAAATGTGCAAGAGAAGGGTMATTGAAATTTACATTAATTTGCATGAACGTCAAATAAATACTCATGCAAAAATAGCTTAAAGAATCCAAATCCTAAAATGAAAAAGACAAAAACTGACTTGTAGTGTTTTTTTGCTAGATAACAAAGGAATCATCGTTACAGCYCTTGCACATTCCAACTACCGGCCCATATTTCTCACCACAGGTGTTTCTAAAGAGTGACCGGGTGGCTAAGATGGTCCAGAGCGGCGGCTTCTCAGCCAGCGATTTCAGAGAAGTGTTCAAGAGGCACATTGAGAAGCGYGTCCGAAGTCTGCCGGAGATCGACGGACTGAGCAAGGAGACGGTGCTCAGCTCCTGGATGGCCAAGTTTGACACCATCTACCGTGGCGACGAGGATCCACGAAAGGCTCAGCAAAGGATGACGGCCAGCGCAGCTTCCGAGCTGATCCTCAGCAAGGACCAGCTGTATGAGATGTTTCAGAACATCCTCGGCATCAAGAAGTTTGAACACCAGTTGCTTTATCAAGCCTGTCAGGTGAGTGATTTAACCTGCATGCGACACAGTGTTCTTATCTTTTGATGTGGCATTATGTAAGAAAAAAGATTAGGAACTTAATCTTTTAGGCTACATAAAGGAGAAGCAGAGTTTAATTCTTTCTGGACTGACAAGCTAACAGGCAGTGAGACCAAAGTGGATCGTTGCCAACTTCAAACATCTCAAAAAAAAATATATATATATATATTAAACTGCAAATTTTGCATTATATGGTTATTCCTGCAGATAAATATTGTAATATACCTCCTAGAAGTATCCCAGGATGCACCAGATTTGCTCGATCTAGCTGCTGCTACCACTGCTTGTGCATGCAGATAATAGTATATAAACTTTTTAACTATTCATGCATTCTAAACTGAAAGTGATGTAAAGGCTTTATATAAATACAAACACATGCATCACTATGAAATGTTTGAGATTGGAGTTGTTTTAGGACAGCAGTAATCCACTCCATGACCCTGCTGGAACTAGCGGTTAGCTTGTTAATCCTGTCAAAAGGAATTTTTATTCGCGCCGACCAGAGGCCATTCAGACAGCCAGCTGCAACAGGGGAAGATTGTTTTTCATGAACTTCAAAAAGATCTAAAATACTGCTTTTAAGTGTTAGCTCAATCAATGCACTAGTTTTACCTTTACTCTCCTGTTGAAGTGATTTTTCAGATATTTCCCCTTTGCAATACGTGATTCCAGTTTTCATCTCATATTCAACTCATCCAGTCATACAGCAGTACATCTTGTTTCTTACCTCTGCTAGCATGTAAGCCATGGCATTAAAAAGAGATGCTATAAACTCAAATAAGTATCCTTGAGATACATCCCTTGATACCAGGCCAGTAATACTTTATTGTCAGGGACATATGTTGAGATTGCTGGTAGATAATAGTGGACTCTGGGGTGCTTGTGTCACACATAACTCTCCTTCCCTTGCTGTCTTTACTGCTCTCTTTGGGAATGCTGAAAGCAGCAGTAATGTTATCTTTCTACTGGAGATTGATTAAAAGTCTTACCCTGACAGGGTGTGGAGGAAACCTCTGGCACTTTTACATCTATTTGGCATTTACTGTACCAAGTCTTTGCCCCCTTTGTTTTATTTAGAGCTGATGGGCATGTCTTTGGAATTGTATTTTTGTAAATAACACAGTTAAACAATTTGTCTCAGCTGTCATCTTCCTGTCAGCATCTTCTGATGTATAGATCCAAGCAGATGCCACGAGTTGCTGTTAAACAAATGAGATGGTTCTGTATTGTTTGAATGTCTCAGTTGGCAAAAATCAATATAGGTTCTGTTCTGCATGAGTGTTCATTAGTGTGAACCTTCTAATGCAGAGGTGCAATACATCACCACAGCCCCTCATATCCAGTGTGTATTTTTCCTCCCACTCCTTTGAGGGTGCCTAACCTAGTTTTTCTTTCCTTCTGATTTATGCTGGCTGCAGCTCTGCTAACACAGGTTCACAATCTGCATGTGGAACACAGAACCATTTCTCTGAACGCATTAGGCTCTGAACAGTAGAGCACGGTTAACAACGGCGACTGTATTGCTAATGCTGCAGAAATGTATTTGTAGCTTTGCACTGTAATTGTGTGAGAGAAGTGGAACACATGAACAGACAAAGCAACATGTGCACAGTATAGGATTCACTTCCTTTTGCCCTTTTTTAATTTTTGCTTCAACTGCTTCTCCAGCTTCGTCTGTGTTTGTTGCAGCAATGAATATATCCCAATGTACTTTACATAAGCCATCATCAACCTTCGCATATTGCCCTCTACTCACCAGAGAGAAGACTGAGTAGTTCWCTCAGCATGTTGCAAGACTTTTTGGGCCTGAAATCAAGAGGGCACTGTTTGTAGCTGTTATCTCTCTGAATTTATTTATTTCTACAAGAACATTCTGTTAGTCAAAAGGATATTTTGGTCTATTTTTGTCTCATGTTTGAATAAAACCACCATCGGACATGACTGATATGACTGGTGCAGCCTGTTTCTGTACTTCTGAGGCTCTGAGCCTGCTCCACTCCCTGATGGCTGTCTGCATCATCGAACATAACCAAACACCTGTAAGAACATGTTTGGTGTCAAAATAACCTTGTATTTTATTTATTTTTTGTTTGTTTGCTAGTAGGGGCGTAACAATACATCGATCTATATCGATATATCGATTTGAATGGTTCATGATTCAGTTATTTTGAGGTATAATGAAAATATCGATCTATATCATCATCATAAGCTTGATGGGAATCAATGTCATATGCCCATCTAACACAGTCATTGTGTTAGATGGGCATATGACAGGGCTATTCAACTAAACTGCTCCGAGGGCCACAGTTACTGTAGGCCAACAGCTCAGGGGCCGGACATCCAGCAATTAAAGGCATTATGTAAATAAACTAAGTATTACAATATCTGTTACCTTTGACATAGTTTATTTTGCTGTATTTAATCATAAATACAACATACAGAACCCTATAAAAATATTGATAATCAAACAGTATCACAC
>NW_013952437.1:1401027-1405194 GCF_001266775.1 Austrofundulus limnaeus
GATCTCAGTGAGGGATCTGAGACCAGATCCAGATCCAGCTCAAAGCCAGAGCAGAAGTCAATCAGAGAAGTCTGTCAAGTTGTGGCTGGCTCGTCAGCGCAGAGCAGCCGATAATATAACATCCTGTGACATGCTTACAACCAATCACAGTTCGCCAACTGTGAACCATCTAACCAATGACAGGGCTGTCAGCCCGGAAACACCTTATCAAAAGAAAAGAGGTCATGCATTGSTGGAGTCTTTAAGTCTGGGCYGATAGATTAAAACAGCCGAAACTAGTTATCATGAGATATGATTACTGGACAGTGTCAAGGTAGAACAGATATACATAATTATTCCATGACAGTCATCATGGTGTCTCTGTAAATCGTCTCCAAATAAAAGCCGGTGGTTTTCATTGATGGAGACAAAAAAAAAATGTTTTCAACCCAGTGATCAGAACCAACAACTGCAATTTATCAATAATTCCATCTGCTATATATTTTCTTCTAAATGACTTTTAAATGGTTTCACTGTGAGTAGTGTTTAACACTTGACAAATTTTTAATCCAAACCAACTGATTTTATTTGCACCATTTGAGCCTCATCCTCATAAAAATGATTCCCTAATCTCAGAAGGCTGATTGAATTACCCAACCCTGGGTGTCTGAGTGAAGCACAAGCACATCAGGATGAGACTCCCCCCCTCATGCAGCCATAAATCATGGTCTGCTGCACACCCCAAACTGGCAAACTCAAATCAGCTTGGAAGGAGGCCCCTCCTTTCTCTCTTCAATTTGTCTTGTCAGCARCTGTTAGTTGGGAAATGAGGCCTGAGCTCTTCCTGGTTTAGCCTGTAGCTGATATAATTGCGTAATGGAACCTCTTCAGTGCACACAGGATTGGGAGAGGATGAGAGCATTTGCTGTGCCTGCCGAGCCACATCTTAGCTGAAAGAGCAGTGGTGTTAAAATGTGGTGGGGCCGGGGGGCTCAACTGCCTCTGCTGTATGTGTAATCTAAAAACAAAACCAACATTTATTTGAAAAAAAAATGTTGGAAATTAAAAATCCCCGTCTTTTCTCTGAAGTTCTGCTATTGATCTGAAATGATCTGCGAAAAATGTCCTTTAATGAGGACCTACAATAATTAGGTTTTTGACCAGAGGACTTAAGATGAGCTCAAAAACACAATGAATTAATGAATCACAATGAGGGTTGTGGGTATTGCCCATTAATGGTAGGTGGGTGAAACCTTGCAGTATGTAACAGAACAAGTATTATTAKTTTTTACCTTGTAAATTAAGTTATTTTGTTGTGTTGGATCATAAATTTAAAGTTTACAATTATTTAAAACCAATTTTTTATAGTGAATTAAGTAAAAAAAATGACAGGGAGCTTATCCAGCCTGTAGGCCACCAGATGAATAGCCCTGGTATATATAGAGGACACAGAAGAGGACTAAGTTTTAAACCGAGGGGCTGCCTACACAGGAATGTTTTTGTATTTATTTGAAAATGCAAAAGTTTCTTTCAAAAGTAATTGTTCCTAATGACTTCTTCATGCTATAGTACTAAAACAATATAATATCTAAACCTATTCTAAATTATAATAATGGCACAGGGCTATTTTAGGCAGCGTTAAAAGGTAGACTTAATATAGTTTGATATTGATCAGAAGTGCATGAGGAGAAACGCTTGCATGATATTAAATCTCACTCTGTATTTTAGTCCACACAAACACACACTGCAAGTCTAAATATAGAGCAGCTGCTTCAACTCCTCCAGGTTCAGGCTGCTGCCTGCTCTTTGTTCTTTACAAGACTTCATGTTTGGTGTCTGCTGCTGATGTCCCAGCAGCCACCTGGGAATCTGTCATCAGCTGGGCTGTTAACTACCCGCCTGCCTCTCTTCACCTTTAACCTGCTGTCGTCTCTGCTAACACAAAAGCAGTGTCGCCCTCAATTAGCTGCAGCACAGCTGCCCRCTCCAGAAGAATGGTGAGAAATTTGCCTTTTAGCCAGACTTTTATTCATTTATTGTTTTAGTTTTGTTTTCCTGTCCACCTGTATTTTACCTGCAGGTCCTTGATATCAGTGACCTTTCAGTAAATCTTTGTTTGGGTCCTTGGAGCTCAGTAGGTGCCATCGATAGGTTCACACGTATGCCACTTCCAGCTGTCCTACTTTTCCATAGCCAGGTCTGTTTTTATTTATAATTCTGTCAAGGTAATAGAAAAAGAAATTTACATCACATGCTCTTACAGATGAGCTCAAATCTCTATATGGTCCGACTGTCCTTTTTTCCCCTCTCCTTCTGCCTTCTGCAGTGTCAGTCATGAAGGATGTAGCGGTCTCGAATTGCCTTGAACATTTGGGCTAAGGTCTGTTGTGTTTCGTAGGATTTGTTGAAGGCGGGGGGCACACAGATGGGACAGTAAAAATGCTCCGTCAGATGCTGACAGGCCAAGCTGCTGACGTCCAGGCATGACACTGACAGTTCCTGTGGGATTGTTCATGTCAGATGTCGCTTGCACCACAGTCCAGTGGTGCCCGTAGCTCCRAGGGTTTTGACACTAGATTGCCAGCGGCTGGTAGAAAGGAGCGGCTGAAGCTGGAATGCAATCAGTATCAGTCACTGTCATGGATATAAGGGTGATGAATTCTTTGTTTTTTTTCTCTCTCTCTCTGTTGGACATAACCATAAAAAGCTAAGGAAGAAAAGCTCAACGCTATTTAAGAATTACTCTGTGATTTTTAGTGAATTCGGCTGTGCTTCCTGTGTAGACATTMTGCTGCAGCTGGTGGCAAAAGTCTGATTATGTGCTCTACTAAACAGGAACTCTGGTTATGTACTTGTAGCAGGGTGGCTGTTCAGTGGCCAGTCCTGGTAGCACACCAGACGTAACAGATCATGCCTATTGTCCTTCATTTACGATGCATCTGGCTGACATCAGCTCAGAGCTTGCACATCAGTGAACAGAATCAAATACAAACGGTTGAAAAGATGCTCCAATTCTAAAGAATATTTCTCTGATGACATTTCTTTTTATCATGTAAACTGGTTGCTTGGTTGCTTTTAAACAGGTTTTTTTTTATACATATACCCACTACTGTATATGGGTCTTTCCTTTTTCCTACTGTTTGTAACTTACTATACTCCTCCCATCCTGTTTACAGCTGCACCTGGACTTCGGCTCATTCTCTCCTAAAAAAGGGCTGCTGGAAGGGGCAGAAAATCAATATGGTAAAGGTTGAGAGACGAGGCCAGTTAATGTAATGGGAATGGGCGAAATACCATAAGGCACAGAGAGGTCAGCTCTGGCACGCGTCCCAGGAGCAGGAAGCCAGAGGAGTTTGGAGCACTGCGTTACAAACAGAATCAGGGGCTCTGCTGCAGAAAACATTCAGCTGTGCAGAAGGGAGTTTTCTTGTTGGCGATGAAATGCTGCACAGCCTCTTGTTGGCACATCATGCTAGATTTGCCAAATGTTCGGAGGTATTTAACGATTTTTAGTGTTTCTTACAGAAAGTCAGTGGACTTCATGCTGCATGTCAACTTGTGGCACCTCAGGCCACAAGCTCTTTCACAAAAGTGTTACATTCCCAGTGAGCGTTCTTGAATTAAAATGACAACTAAACAACATCGAAGCTAAAAGCAGTGCAGTTCAGTTTTGGGAATAACCATAAACTAGATTTAGACATTGTACACACCTACACGTTCATCCAAATCTACCAAGTCAAAAAGCTCATCAAGCCTATTGTTACCCTGAATTTACATTACTTGCGTTCCATCTCCGCTCCGCTGCGCAGGTTGCAGCTGCACCGTTTCAAGTCCAGTTTACACTACCACCGCTCCGCTCCGGTCTGACAGACGTGCAGGAAGCAGATCGCGTGATAAATTCAGTGATAAATGTGGAAGTCACAGCAAAAAGTAATTAAATCTGTGAAAGACGAACTCCAAACACAGCTGAAAACAACGATATAAAGGCTTTTGGTATCTGTGTTGAAACTGTCTCGCTGTCATCTTTTTGAAAGTTCTGATTTCAAAATAAAATCCACGTGTATCATGTGTCCACACATATGCTTCATGCTACATGTTTCCATCTGCTTCCCAAACAGAACGATACATTCTGACAGCATTTGTGTAGAAATATTTTCATATATTTATTAATATAGCCGCAATTTCGAC
>NW_013952437.1:1405398-1413378 GCF_001266775.1 Austrofundulus limnaeus
ATATATATATATAGTTTAGATTCATCACAGCAGAACTTCTGTGGTTTTCTAAGGAAAGTTTACAACTCTGTGCGTCATTACTTGTATAAAGAAATACTTGGTGCACGGAAACACTCATCATGATCAGATTCATTAATTTTGTACCCAAATACACCCAGATTATTTTACACATGCAAACATAGTTAGTGATCTGAAGTTTGACCCCAAGCACATCAGACGTGTCTCGGTTAAAAGCAGACATCTGTTCATTGTAAACATCTAGGTTTGGATAGCTACAAAACTTAAGCCCAGATTTTATGGACCATACATATTATTTGGACATTCTTCCAAAAGSTCATAGGTGACTGAAACTTTTCTGAAACTTAATAAAAATAACATCATTTTTATTCCAGTCGTCRTTTCATTATCACATCTAGTGTCAGTCTCACATGTTCAGCTAGACTGTGGTCTGGTAACTGTGAAGGTTATGACATCTGTTTCAAATGATTTAATCTCTTTTGAATATTTAGCTGCTTTTTTGGGCCTTGGAATATTCTGTATTGATAGGAAAAAGGCCATCTCTCAAAATAGCTGAAATGATTTGTAGAGGTGCTTAATTGCCAAACAATGTCAACCTCACAGCATACCACAGCCATCACTTTTATTACCAGGGTCAAGGTTTCAGATTTTCATCCTTCAGTTTATTATCTCATTTATAGGGYGTGCTTTATGAAAACCAGCCCATCATAATTCCTACTGTGTTTCAGGTCATGTAAAAAAAAAGAAAGAAAGAAAAGAAAAGCCAGGATTTCACAATGCAAGAAGAAGCTAAGTTTTATCTTTTAATGTGAACTCAGACCTCACTGCTGTGAGAAACGGTTTGCGTCGCTTTAGGTGCTGCAGATTTGTCTTAATCAGGCCACAGACCTCAGCTGTTGACTAGTGAGTCACGGCTTTCAAATCTGACAAGAATGAGATGTTTTGACCGTGGAAAAAAAACTCTGAACAAATGTAAAGTATATATAATCAGCAGGACAGAGACACCAAATATGTCCCCTGTTTCCTCATGTCAGCTAATGGGAAATTTGTTGTTTATAAAATAACTACAAATGTTTCTGATTTTCATCACAAGGGAGGACATTTTATACTTTTATCATTTTTAAGCAATCCTGATTATTTTCTGCTTCATCAAAGTGTTTTTATGCCTCATGTTGAGTCTTAGCTTTTTTTTTTAAACTTGTACTGACATTAGCTTTATTTTTAGTGCCGTCTCAGCTCGGTTGTTTTWCAGAACAGAATTTCTGATTTCTGATTGAAATCGGCATGAAAAGGACAAATTCACAACACTTGACACTTCCCAAAAATAAAAAATCTCCATTGGTGATATAGCCACAGGCTTTCTTGGAGCCACTGAGGAGATCTCTTTTGAATTTCAGTCTATGATTGTGTGCCACACCATGCTGCTGTGATTGCAGTTGGTCAGAAGAAACGGGGCTCTGATTAGCCTTTTTATTTCTTGGTCTACTATTTTTCAGACTCACTGATCTGCGTGAGCACCCTCTGGGATGCACAYCACATTTACTTGTAATTCCACATTTTTCTAGTCCTAGGTAACCTTTCACATTTAAGCTATTATTTACATGTTTCAACTTTGCCAAAAGAACTTAATAAAAATATTTAAAAAATCATGTAGATATTTTTTTCTCTTTTCAGATAGAAATTGATACAAACAATAAATAACATAATTAGTAATAGAAGATAATTTCATTAATTAAAGTTAAAGTTAAATTTTGCATTGATTCTGTACACCATGTCTGCTTTGATGTTACATTGATATCACCAGTCTAAAAAAAGTGGTGGTCTGAATTGAAATATTCTTGGAAAACCTGTAATTATCTTATTAGGCGCCTTTTGCTCTGCAGCCATTTTTAGTTCTCCACAAGATGCTAAAATTAAAGCAGTGAAAATATTTAGGGATTCCTCTTATACAGCAACAGCTTTAGATATTTTACTGCTTGATTTTAACTGTGTCTTGTGGGAAATTATTCATGTAGCACAAACTATCCTAATTAAATCATTTTCCTAAGGGGTCGTTTTTTCACTGAGAAGACAAAAATTACAACCAAAAAAAGTGAAATAAATAGCACATTTTGACTTTAGAAACTTTGTTTTAAATGAACACAAGTCATATCAAACAAAGAGCACAGGCTTGTATCAATATGGATAAAAAATTTGAAACCATGACAGGCAATTATAATTAGATCAATCCACACTCACATAGTGTCGTGTTCAAATTAGCCACCAAGGCTTCGTTCGTGTCCGTCTGGTGTTTACCACATAAACAAAAACAGATTTTTGGTACGTAAGAGTGTTTGTCTTCTGGTTTTATTATCTTCATCAATAACTTCCCCGGATAACAAAAAAGAAAAAAGTTTCTGCTCCAATAAATTAAAAAGATAATATCAGAGAAGAAACTACTTTAAATACTTAACCAGCATACAAATAAGTGATTTATGATTCAGAATCATTTCCACAACTGCTGGGAGACAAACAGGTGATACACTGAATATAAAGAAAAGGAACTATTGAATTACTCATGTATGAACTAATTCCTTAGTTTTTTTTTCTTTTTACTGAAATGCTTATTTCTTTGGTGCGAGTTCAGTGTTTTCTTTATTTTATGTTTTTGGCGCCAACAGCTGCAGCTGAAAACATGGCGTGAGGTTACAGAGACATTGCCCACATCAAGGTTAAAGCATTAAAAAGCCATACCAGTTCGACAGAACTCGCAACAACATAACTACTGTACATCCACCGGGGCTTTTTCAAGATACGCTGTTCTCCTCGGCCATTTGCCTCCGAGTTCCAAAAGTTTTCAAGTTGCAAGTCCTGATTTCTGTAATTCTGCTCTAATGTTCAGCTCAAGCTTTGTCCTGTAGCGTTAAAAAGAAAATCCAGTGATTTTTACGCATCAGAGTCTCTGGAGTTTTAAAAGAAAAAAAAWCTGAGTTCAGAAGTCAAAATATAATGAATTTATGACATTGTAGTCAAAATGAGTAGTTTTTAATACACTTCTCATCCACAAACATATTTAATTTTATTTTATTGCAGTTCATCATAGCACGATGTAATTTTTCTTCTGCATTCTTCTTTTCTGATCATACATGATGACAAACAGGTAGATTAAACACAGAAGTACATGCTAAGTTTCATCAGAGGAATAGAGGGTAGTAAACTTCATTAGGGAACATTTGTACACCGAGTACATTGAAAATGTACTAAGTATACACTAATGAAATGGCAAGGCAGCTATTTTTGGGAGTCAGAAGTCTCTGAGTGTGTGACAAAGAAACAAATGAGGAAACATTAGCCTAAAGAGAGATATAATTTATAATCTGTTTACATCAAGATGACGCTGTCAGAGTAATAAGAGGGAGTAAGAAGAAGCCAGGGTCAGATAAAGGAAGAAGCTCATATTGGAGAGAAGTGGGATGGTTATCATGAAATAATACACCTTTTGATGACTTGAATGATAAGGTGCAGGGAAAAGGATAACAAGAAAAACTGAGGTGGGTGTTATTAATCTTTAAAGTCAAACACCTTCCAAAGGTGAGCCAGGACTACCGGTCCCAGACACCAGAAGTGTCCTGAGCCCTGAGGTCAGCTAGCAGAGAGTTCAAGCGGTGRGTGACAGAGGTCATGTTTTCCTGTTCTGTGAGGAACGGAGGTGCAGCACTAAACCCTGTGATGTGACAGATACCTCCTTGTGAAGCCAAAAGTAAGTCTAGGGCCATCTGGTGCTGTAAAAGCATATTGCAGGCCTTCTTAATATGTAGGTGTAAGATTTTGAAACCCTTCAACAATTGGAGCAGGTGTGTTTTTAAGGGTCTCATGAAGACGGTTAATTTTATGATTATTTTAACAGCTCCTCACTATGACAAAACAGCAGACACCGATGTTGCCCCTTCAGGCATAAAGATCTTTTTTTGTTACTCGTTTTGTAATGAGATGTTGGGGGGCTGGAAGTGGGAATGATGGTTAGGTGGGTGGAAGAGTTTGTTCAGGTTGTTACAGGAGGGGTTAACCATTAAAGAGTGTATGTTCCTGACCTAGCAGGTGTGAGGCTCTAATATACTTAACACAAAAAAGGAAAGCTGAGTTTGGTAGATTCTTTGCTGTAACAATGCTTCTTGGCAATTAGAGCAGGCACCTGGTTGTCATCTCCTGGGGGGGGGGGACCAGAAGCTCAGTCAACAGGAAAACATAGCTGTTTGGCAATGACAGAGGATTTGGCAAATTTTTTCTTGTGTACATCCCACATACTCAGCTCTACTGCTCATCCCACAAATGCATGTTCCTTACAAATGTGACACCATTGAAAATGGAAATCAACAGGCTTTCCAAYGGTATAAGATTTGTTACAACAAAGAAACAATCTAACAAACACAAGTTTCCTTATTTTTATGCTATGCTAGGTTTTGTTAGTTCCACATAGCTMCACAAAGTTCTGGTGAGTTCTAGAGCCCAGATCAAAAAGCCAATAAATATTTCTAGTAAATTTGGAAAAGAGAAGATTTGAAAAAAATTGGAAATGAGAGGAAAGATGGGAATCCCAAAAGCAAAAGAGAGCCAGGTGTGAATATAAAAAGGAGGTTCAGCACACAGAGCGCTCACAGTTCTGTGTGATCAGCAGGAAACAGAGCGCACACATGGCAAGATAAATTGTGGTAATTACAAAACAATGCAGTGCTTCGTATCAAAAGTTAGAAGATCCAGAGACATCAAGCAARGGTATAGGGTTGTGGAGGCCTTGTGACAATCGTGTGATCATTAGTGTGTTGAGGGAGGAATGGAGGGAGTAGGAGGTGAAAGGGGGCACAAATACAACAATACTGTAATGAAAATATCTATCAAAAACTGCTTCCTTTTTTTCTTTTTCCTTTTTTTTTTGCCCCTTCAGTTGAAAACAAAACTGAATGTTAGTTTCTTAATTTCTGCATCATCAGTGGCTTTTTTAATACTATAGTGAGGAAGAAAAAGAAAAAGTAGAAGAGAAATATAAGAACAGTAAAGAGAGAAACCGAAAGAAATTATACAACATGTGAAATGAACACCAATAACACACAGGACACCACACCCGACATCTGACCATCAGCAAATGAAGAGAACAAACACCCAGCAACCAAACTTAAACAGATGTATGTACATATACCCATGCACACATATATAAACACATATACGCACATTGGCGGCTGTGGCGGAGTGGTTAGGGGAGTCATCCTGGAACCGGAAGGTCGCTGGTTCGATCCCCCGTCCAGCCGTTTCAGTCATTGTGTCCTTGGGCAAGACACTTCACCCACCTTGCCTGCTGATGGTGGTCAGAGGGTCCGGTGGCGCCGGTGCATGGCAGCTGTCAGTGTGCCCCGGTGCAGCTGTGGCTACAGTGTAGTTTTTCATCATCAGTGTGTGAATGTGAGTGTGAATGGGTGAATGTCTGTTAGTGTAAAGCGCTTTGGGGTCCGGAGGAACTTGAAAAGCRCTCTATAAGTTCAGTACCATTTACCATATACACATCCACACCTACGGACAATAATTATAACCTCGTTAATTAATATACACAAAACGCACACACCTATACACACAATCAGGCACATACACATTTACACACACATGCATGCATACATATATACCTACATACACACACACACTATATATATATATATATATATATATATATATATATATATATATACACACGCACACACACACACATGTATGTACATGTACATATATGCATGGTGGTATAGTGGCATGGTGGTATATGTACATGAAGTGAAAGGGGGCACAAATACAACAATACTGTAATGAAAACATCTATCAAAAWCTGCTTCCTAACAGTGAATTACTATRTTCGATTTTTGTGGGTCGTTACCAGTTTTATTTCTTATTGGATCAGCTGGAGGTCTGCGATACATCGTTGATCTCCTGGGGGGTGAGCTTGGCTGTCCTGGGATGAACTGTTGGATGTGTGGAGGTGTGTGAGAGACAGACAGCTGGGTTTTCAGGACAGGATTGGCCATCTTCAGTCTCAGTCTTAGACTGCTCGCCAGAGTTCAGCAGAAGTTCAGGTAGCCAGAGTCTTTGTCTTGTGTCTTCTTGTTCAGATCCTTCAGCAGGTTGGACCTCTCTGCAGGGGCTGGCATTGTTCCAAGCTGCTCTTTCAGCCATTTTCACTGCAGTATATAAAAATGAGAAAGAACCAACACTTTGTGGGACTATTCACTCATTCATCCACTCTACCTGCACAATATTCGCGGGATCACAGAGAAATAATGCCCAACTCCAGCAGAACAATGTGAAAAAAATAAAATGGAATTTGAGGGTGTGGATAAAGTTTTTTTTACCAATATATTAAAACAAACATTATTTTGAATATTTTAAATAAAAATATTTTTTACATTTGATTGTGAGAATGAAATTCTGGGAGACAACCTTTAATGCTAACCTCAGTATATGTTGAGTGTTTCATGTCTGTGAAACGATCTAACTGACCTTCTTCTCTCTGTTCTTCATTAGCTGGACAATCTGGACGAGCAGGCTGCTCAGATCAGAAGAGAACTAGATGGTCGTCTTCAGATGGCGGACCAGATTGCCAGGGTGAGTCAGCCTCTGCAGGGGTCGAGCCTCAGATTGTTGTATTATGCTTTGTTAATATGTTACTAATATGGTGTAACTTGAATTAACAGCGTGTGAGAGCTTCCATTCTGCTGCCATTATTAATATAAATAAATCTTTGGATGTGTATTCAAGTTTATATCAAAAACTAGATCTAAAAAGCAATTTTTAAAAATGGCCTAAAAGTAGTTAACAGGAAGTGACACCAAACATTCAACTGTTGTATTGTTCATTTAATATAATGAGTTCTTCCCCCCTCTACAATATTTCTTTCTATTTTGTCAGCTTCAGTCTTCTAAAGAGTATTGACTGTCCCTTTTTTTCCCCAGGGTGGGAAGTTTCCCAAATTTGTGTCTAAAGAGATGGAGGCCATGTACATCGAGGAGCTTAAGTCTTCCGTCAATCAGCTGATGGCCAATCTAGAAAGCATGCCCGTGTCCAAAGGTGGGGAGTTTAAACTCCAGAAACTGAAGCGGGGGCACAACACCTCCATCATCGACATGGGCCAAGAGGACGAGAACACCCTGTCCAAATCGGATGTGGTCCTCTCCTTCAATTTGGAGGTACAGTACGGCTCCAGTAATGGGATTAATGTGAATTAATGCGAAAATCAACCCAACCATTCGTTCACAACTACATCTGGCGGAACGAGAGAGCTCATGAATCCAGACTGTTGTCAAATACTTCCCTGCTCCAGACTAAGAATAGAAACAGACAGCGCACCTGTTCAGGGGGCTGAACAGACGCTGTGCGAGGAACAAGCTGACACATACACATGTACGCATAAAAGCCTTTTTACCTGCTCCTTAACGGGAAATGTGACTCATCTTGTTATCAGCTTGTCTGAGATGAGCTATCACCGCAGAACAGAGAGCAATCACACCTCTCTCCATATGATGCGGTGCTATTTTAGAACCAACRAATGCTGGATGTGCAAACAATGTGACCTATCCTTTTTGGGTTCGTTCACACAATGATGGTGGAAACCACATTKTAGACAGTAAGTGCTGAAATTATTTGCACAACAGTGCTAATTTGATATTTTTGGTAGGTGGCACTTTTTACAAAAGCTTTTTTTTTTTTGGTTTGTTCTTTCCAAGTGGTTTCTCACTAAAAGTGTCAGAATTTCCTTCTGCAACTGTTGGTAAAAATAGAAAGACGTTGCTGGTATAATCTACTTTTACAGTTTAACCAAGAAGTAGTCTTAAGTGTATGCACAAGGTTTTAATAAATCARTTTCGGCCTACAAAAGGTTTTATTAAAACTAGGGCTGTCAAATGATTAATATTTTTAATCTGATTAATCCCAAAGTAGCTGTGAATTAAT
>NW_013952437.1:1413403-1417573 GCF_001266775.1 Austrofundulus limnaeus
AAATGAGTTCTACATGAGGAATGAAAGATACATACTAAGGTCACAGCTGTCAGCACAACATAAATAAATAAAATAAGCCATAAGAAGACAAAAAGAAAAAGAACTGTACATAATGTGTTACACATGGAGTTTTTTAATTTTATTTATTTAACCAGGTAAACAGTTTGAGAACCACTTCTCATTTACAAACATGACCTGGCATGCACTGAGTGCACTGCAATATACAAACCTACATATTCAGCCATAACAAAGTGACTGTAAATTTTAATCGCGATTAATCGCGATTAAAAAATTTCATCTATTCCCATGCAGCACTAAAATTAATCAGAGTTAACTTGATTAATTTCACAGCCCTAATTAAAACAGACACACAAACACAATTTGCACAAAATTCAAATAGTCCTGTTTGTCGATCTGACATGTTTATTTACTCGCACCAAACCCCGAATGCATCTTTAAAACGGATGCATTGATAAAGATGATAAAAACTGTAGCAKGTAATAAAATAAAGCGGCGCCATGAGGACAGAGGATTGACTGGGAGGTTTTATTAAACGTGAACTCTTATCCGGCCGACACATATTTCTGCTTCAGGCCGCCTCATTGAAATTCACAGTCACAGTTTAACCGGTACTCTTGGCAAAAGCAGCGCTACGTTGTAATCCCTGGGCTTTTAAAGAGAAGGTGTAAGAGTGTATGTGGCAGATTATGTCTGCAAGCAARCTCTAAGTTTGGGAGATGCAGTGTTCGCCGAGGATAGTTGCACTTTTCACCGACTCTTTAAGCTGAAAATCAGCCAGAATCRATGGCAGAGTGAAGACGGTAGCTGTGGAGGTAACTAGTCTTTGTGGCTCGGATYGTATTTCTGCTGCTCGTCTGCTGTTGACCCGTTTTCCTCTAACCTCCCTGAAGAGATGAATCACCTCTCCTCTGCAACATCCTCTAAGGTTCCTGTGCTTACCAGGTGGTGATCATGGAAGTGCAGGGGCTGAAGTCGTTGGCTCCGAACAGGATTGTTTACTGCACCATGGAGGTGGAGGGAGGCCAGAAGCTCCAGACTGACCAGGCGGAGGCATCCAAGCCAACGTAAGTCTGCACAGATGCATGTTTGTTTAGCACATGCATGTATGTGAGTATAAACAATGATAGTTGTAAATTTTAGAGTCTAGCACTATTTTTTTTAAACACAGCTTCCAAATGTTTCTTAGGAATGAAAACAAACTCCCATTTCACGCAAGATAAATCTTAATGAAATGTTTATTGTGGCTATTTGCCTGAGAGAAGAAAAAAAAGGCCATCAACAGTTTTGCGAATAAATTCATGAGAGGCAGAGAAACGATGGAGTCACAGAATGACTCAGAAGAATGGACTAAGAAGGTGCACTTGAATTTTTAGAGGAAACCATTGTTGCCAAACTCGCCCACATCTCAGTGGTTTCTTGGTTGCGGGGAGACATTTCCAGATCTCCTGCGATGCTTCTCARATGCCTCATTTCCTCTCAAAGGCACTTTGATGGCTACATTTACATTTGATGGCTACATTTAAAGAAAGTGGGGACTGCGCTGCTAAGGCAAAACTTTAGTTTGGTTATTTTCTTGGGAAATATTTTGAGTTTTTGGGTTTGGAGCAGAAGAATGTGGTTCCAGTAACATGCATTACTGCTAAAATAAAATATACCCAATTAAAGTGGAATAAAAAATAGTTTGGTAGAATTTTTTTAAACCTTCAGAAGCAGGACCTTCTTGTTTTAAATTTGAATCATTTACATTTTCCACTTAGAGGCTGCAGTAGCTCTTTGGTCAGCATTGTGGTGTTTATGATGATCCCAGTGTCACAATTAGGAAAAATATTATTCTAAATACAGCTTCTTCGACTTTATCCAGCTAATAAGCCAGCACTGTGCAGCACAAGTTACAAAGGCAGAGTCCGCAGAAGTTTTATGCAAATATGAGCTATTTTAAGGCCCACATTTCTTCCTCTGATCTCCCTGATTCAAGAGCCATTTTATGAAGAGAGAGATGGAGGGACGTGAATGAGGGAGGGGGATTAGAGCAGAACAAGCCAAGGGTAATGTGCACGCATGTTTTGTGGAAACATAAATCTGTTCAGTGACATTGTGTCAGTGTGAGTTAGAACTTTTTAAAAAATGATGCAAATTTCAAGTTAGGAAAAAGGTTAATTCTAGGTCACGTTTCAACTTTGRTCTCCAGAAGGTGAACGTTAAAGGCTCCTGGTGATGGATGCGTGACGGCTGAATGCCTGCGCACTGAACTCGCATGTACACACGTCACATGCAATGTGTGTTAATCTTCAGTCTGCTGCAGGTTATTCCCATACATTAATTAAATGTGTTCAGCAACCGTGTCCTCAGACTGACATTCAAATTACTGTTGTGGATTTACATTTAACTTTGATGCCTTGATGACAGGGTTGATGTCCCTTATTTTTGCTGTTTATTTATTTATTTATATGTCGAGCAGCGTGAGCATGCACGGAGTTTCATACATTTTGCAGAAAGAGCTGCAGAAGTGCAGAGCTGTCGTGTCCATTAATAGACCTTCCATTGAGCCACAATGTCACCTTCATGCCAGAACAATAGTTCCATGGGAAATCAACACAACTCAGCAATGACTGTTCACTGTCATCCAGCACTTTCTCTCCTCTGCTTCTAAACATCAAAGCTACAACATTTTTTGCTAATGTCCAGCATCAACAATGCAATTTGTGCTCTTTGTATCTTCAAGAAAAAACTGAACTTAAATATTTAAAGTATTCTTGAGGCTGCATATAACGTCTTGGCAGCCGCAGGTGGCAGCCCGAGCAAACAGAAAGCACATATATGTTGTATGTTATGATGAATAGTGTTATTGTTTTGTTGTTCAGTAATCTCTGTCATTTCCTAAAAAATTATGAGTCACTACCTGAAGTGAGTCATTCATGGTATGTGTGTTGCACTGGCTTTGTGCCCCCCTTCATCCCTGTTCTGTCTAAAGGTTATGTCAACACCGACATGTTGCATTGGAGTTGCTCCCAACTGAGTGGCAAAAATACCCRTAACAAAAACCACAAACTGTTGGAAAGGCTTGAAAACACAGATAGCAGGACTAAAAAGGTCAAAACGTACTTGTGAAATCACCTGTTCAAACTGATTATAGTAGATATTTGGGTCTTTCAAAATAGGGAAGGATAAACAACAATTGCTGCTAAAAAATAACAAAGAACCAAAAGTTGAGTTTATAGGAAACATGGTTTTATTGTTGTGCTACTTCTAAGGATAAAAATATCAAAATGTGTTTGTAGATTATACAATATTGGCTGTTTGGTGATTTCCATTTATGCTTTACGGAATAATTTTGCAAACCTCATTTGTATTTGGGTGAAGGTAAGATGTTAGGTCAGCAACCTGAGGATAACAGAGCAGTTGATGTATGTTAGCTTTTTTAGAAGATATTATTACTATAAACTCTTGATGTTTCATTAGGTATTTATTACTGTTTTCTCTCATTTCTCTGAGGAGAACTACAGTTCAGGCTGAAATTCTGTTCCAGCAGCTTTAAGCAGGTCTGAGACGTTAATCTGATAAACCCACCTTCTATCCTCACATCCCAGATGTTTGCTTTTTTTTGTCGTTTTATTTTCCAAAAGCTTTATCCCCTACTTGATTCTTTTTAAGAAATATTGTTTTAGACTTTAATCAGGTTACATGCATCTTTCTCTTTATCTGTCCAGAAAATCTTTGTTCATTCTCCTCAAACAAACTCTGATATGAGAAATCTGTAGAGATTCATTTTAAAACAAGTGGTTGGTGTATTCTAAATGTTKGATTTTTCAGATACAAAACTGATTTTCTTTTCCTAACATCTGTCTAAATGAAACAAAAAATAAACTTAATTTCAGGTTAAGTGCTCAATTTAAGGCAATTTAAGGCTTCAGTTGTTGGTTTTAGACATAAATTCTCAGAACTTTTTAGTGCTGTGGTTCTATAAAATCTAAACACAATAACAAAAAAGTTTAATAAAGCCAAAAAGAAATTTCATTCTATGAAAGAACAATATTGATTCAACACATTTCAACCATTAAAAAATGCTAAAGGTTATGAATCATCCATGAAGCTCGGTTTCTCCATGATTATTTTAATTTTCTGAGTAAGAAGATATATACTGTATATATA
>NW_013952437.1:1418240-1430556 GCF_001266775.1 Austrofundulus limnaeus
ATATATATATATATACACCAGTACAGTTGACTGAATGTTGCAGATCTTTACAAGTGCATAATGAAATATTAATAGTAAACAATATAAAGGACTGCGGCTGTATTATTGCACCACACAGATTCACTGAGAGATGTTGACAGAAATATTCATGGATCTTTGTTTTGACAGCTTCATACTCGGAGCAGTCTGCAATAATCTTCTTATATTGACATCAGTGTCATATCGTTAAAAAAGTTGTTAACACGATCAGAWGAATAGGAGGCAAGCTGTGAAGTACTTTAGAAAACTAAGTTAAAAGGTGCCATTAGGTTACATTTATTATTCACTTTTTACTGTTTAAACCATAGCACAGTGTCAACAGAAGGGACAGAAAGATCACTTTTTTCTCAGTTCTTTGTACTTTAACTATTTTCCAGAAAGCTTGTATTGAGCTTCTGTAAATATATTAAGTTTCTATGTTTAGGGCATCCAGCTGGATTTCTGACACATAATTCATCTGTCAAACAATATGCTGTACATTGTTTCTGTTTTTTATCACACTTGTGAGTTGGCAGTTTTATTTTCTTCGAAAAGATGATGAGATCAAACTTGAGAGCACACGCTGGATTTGACACTCCTTTCTTGTATTCCCACAAAAMCATTTTTGCTCATCATGTTTTATTTTATATACATTTAAAAAGCAGCTTTAAGATATCAGGTCTATCCAAACTAAATGCCAAAAATAAACTAAAAGACAGAGGGTACAAAAGTCCCCAAAATAGTTTTTCTTTTACATTTTAATTCTGAATTTACAACACTACAAAAAATGTTCTAATTTTAGACAACTCCCTCATGTCTGCCATTATTACCTGATAAACAGATGAAGTCACAGTGCAACTACGCTGTGCTGTCATGGAAGAGAAACCTCTGGAGTATGTTTTGTTTGTTTTTCAGCTGGGGAACCCAGGGAGACTTCACCACCACACACCCTTTGCCGGCTGTCAAGGTGAAACTGTTTACAGAGAGTACAGGCGTGTTGGCGCTGGAAGACAAAGAACTGGGCAGGGTAAGAACCATATTTACACTTTCAGCAACACTCAGTCACTCTGATCTCAACACAGCTATAAAAAGGACAGCAAACGCATCAGGACACTTGGAAGGGATTCTGATGTATCCTTAAGAAGTTCAACACGAAAAAGAGTTTAAAAAAGCTCTAAACCTGTATTTATAGAAAGACTTATTAAAATCTTTTTTGAGGAATCATCAGCCATTTTGTTTTGTTTTTACTCCCAACAGAGATACTATAAAAAGGGGCCACAGGGAGCAATGACCACCCCAGTACATGTGTAAAATACAAAACTAAAGTAGATCTACAATATCAGTATCAGATGTTGATTTCTTAACTTCCACATTGCCATATTTTTACAAAAGCCTGTATATAACAGAAGTCATAACATCTTGTTCTGGCTTTAGGTTTTGATGCCCCACCTCACGATTACCAGTAACATTGTTCATGTTTGTACTGTCACATTGTGTAGGGATGTTGACATATCCTCAGCAGCGGCTGCCATTTTCTTCCTAAACTGACCGTGCAACTCTGCACCAGGTGTTCACTTGTTATTTGCTCCTGTTTTGTTATTTCTTTGACTTTCGTGAAACTGTGCTGATGTCAGGTAGTTCGCTGCAGACTCGTTTGAATTTTTCCATTGATCCCCTGAAATCGGTAAGTTTACCTGAAGAACGTTATTTTCTCTGCCTTTGTTCCAAATTTGATTATGATCTGAAACATCAAAGTACATTTTGTTTTGTTTTTCTCTACGGAATAGCCCATGTTAGCAAAATGTGTTGATGCTCATCTTCATCACTTGACACATTTCGTATGCAGTCAATGGTTGAGGGGGTTTGTTTACAAAACAAATGTCCACATGGTTTTTTAAATTGTTTTCGCTTCCTGGTTTTCCAAGATGCATCAAGTTTATTTGATGTTGTAGTTTGGTGACGCAAGCCTTCTAACATTATTTTATACCCTTTCTGCCACTTTTACATTGGATTGCATAATGTTGTTATTGTTACTTCTTCCTACAAAAAATAGAAAATGGATCTTGCTCTAAAATTTCATGGATATTTTGAAAAGTAAAAAAGTTATGAGCAAAAATAGACAATATGAAAGCGAAAGCCCTATTGGTTCAGGTATGAAATCATGAGCTTGATTACACCTAAACTAACATCCATAACTTCCTTAATACTTGAGATAATCACAATTTTTATGTTATATTTTGTAAGGTTTTTAATGTTCTTTTTGAATTCACCACCAGATTTTATATTGGTCTGGGATTTAAAAAAATGTAACTACATCCGTACATGGTGCTTGTTTTTAAACATGAATTAATCAGCTGTACTTTTAATAGAAGAGTACCATTTTTGACAGCAGACTTTCTGTTTAATTTAAATTTCATCTCGCTCAGCTTGACCTAAATGTCAAGAGAGCAGAAACACCAATCTGTTCTCCAGTCTGCGTCTCCTTGTGTGAAAGTGACAGGTATTTGTAGGTAAAGACGGTGCTGCAGGTTCGGGCCATGGCACCTCAGACGTCCCTGTAGTGACAGTGACCTTGGCGGCGGCGGCGGGGCTCTTTGATCTCCCTCTGCGACAGAGTTGGCAGGAAAGCCGGCTTCCTCAAAGCTCTTTAAGTCGGCAAGGAGAGATTAGACCTCTTCTTCTTGGAGGGCAGAGCGAAGCGCTGCTGTCTTACTCCGCTGCGACTCACTTTTTATTTTATTTTTTCTTTCTGGAAGCAAAGGCACATAATTACCAGAACCACCGCACATACTAATTGCTACTGCTGAACAATCGGTCCTATTAATAAGAGAGTTTTGCATTCTGTGGTTTCCTTGGGTTCAGGTTGTCCTCCACCCAACACCAAACAGCCCCAAACAATCCGAGCTCCATAAGATGACAGTGACCAAGGCCTGCCCCGACCAGGATCTAAAGATAAAACTGGCTGTGCGCATGGACAAACCACAGAACATGAAACACTGCGGGTAAGAGATCCTTCACCAAATGAAACACGCAGGGATGTTATGTGGATTTCATTTTCCCTCTCAGCTTCTTGGCCTCATTTCTGTTCACGTGCTGTGGAAAAATACAGTGAAGGGCACAGCTCCCCCTGGTGGATGTCGGTGTTCTTTCTCCATTTTTAATAAAACAAATCATAACAACATTCAATTACAGAAGATAATACAGTGTGTCTATATATTGTTTGCACATATGAGATTTTGGACTGAAATGATTATTTATTTATTTATTTATTTATTTATTTATTTATTTATTTATTTATTTATTTATTTATTTATTTATTTTTACAGGTATTTGTGGGCNTGATTATTTATTTATTTATTTATTTATTTATTTATTTATTTATTTATTTATTTATTTATTTATTTATTTATTTTTACAGGTATTTGTGGGCTTTTGGGAAGAATGTCTGGAAACGCTGGAAGAAGCGTTTCTTTGTTCTTGTACAGGTGGGTTGTGAACAAAAATGTATCCAACCGAACAGACACCTTTCCCTGGAGTAGTTGTGGTTATTTTTAGCACAATAACAGGAGTTAAAGGAGACGTGTCATATTTGTAATGTATTCTTTTTTCACGTTTAAGTCATTCAGTTGGTCTATATAAAGAAGAACCGAAATGCTTTGGTCTGAATTTTTCCCTATTGTAACTCCACAAGCCCCTCTTTCACCAGTTTTCTGAGGTGTGTCTCGTTTTGATGCTGTCTCTTTAAATCCAAACAAGGCGCTTCACACCCCGCCCCCTCTAGCTTTCAGACCGATCCATTCTAGCTTGAAAGAAGGGTTAATTATATAGTGGTGCAGAACCTTTTTATTTACAAATTAATTTAAAGATGTCAAGGGAAGACTTGCCCATCCTGCCATACGTGTTGGAGCCCAGTTGTAGCTGGAAAGTTCAAACCTCATTTGGCCGTCCCATCACAAATTCTGTGACGTAATAGTTCACAAAACGTCATGGAGAATAGAGAGAACTGAACAGGTTGAAAGTAATGACCCAAACAGAATACCAGGAGAGACTAAAATAAAATGTTCTGCACTACAGACTCCAGGAACACAACAAAATATATTTAACAGCTAAAAAGGTGTATTTACACGTTTCCTTTAACCACCCATTTAAATCATTTTAGCTGCAACTTTTACCACATTTCACACATGCTTAACAAAAGTTTTGATCAGAAAGTGTTTACTGTTTTTTTTTTTTTTTTTCAAAAGAAAAGTCATGAAAATAATTAGGAATGAAGAAACTAGTTCTTACTTTAAAAAAAATTCATTTCCTGTTTGTACTTGAAAATAATTACAGCTTCTCCGCAGTTCAGGGCTTTCTTGTCCTAAAACCAAATGTAGGAATGTTGTTTAGAACTGTTATTGCGATTACTAAATACTGCAGTGTGTTATACACATTTTTATGCTTTTAGTTCATGTGAGCAGTATTTCTCTTTTTAGGTGAGCCAGTATACGTTTGCAATGTGCAGCTATAGAGAGAAAAAGTCTGAGCCACAAGAACTTCTGCAGCTGGATGGGTATACTGTGGACTACAGTGACCCCCAGCCAGGTCAGACAACATAATGAGAAACAATAAAACTCCACATCCACATGCACATGAATATTTAAATACTTCTTCTCCAACGTTCTGTTCCCGCAGGCCTGGATGGAGGCAGAACTTTCTTCAATGCGGTGAAGGAGGGCGACACTGTGATCTTCGCCAGCGATGACGAGCAAGACCGCATCCTATGGGTCCAGGCCATGTACCGTGCTACTGGCCAGTCCCACAAACCCGTCCCACCTACTCAGGTCCAGAAACTCAACTCCAAAGGGGGCGCTTCGGCTCAAATGGATGCCCCCATCTCTCAGTTCTGTAAGTAACCCACAACACAACATACAGTCACTGAGGCAGAAAGCAGTTTCCATCCCCAGTACAGTGAAAAGCTCTAACCCATAAATGTGTCACACCATGCTCTCCACTCTGCAGCCGCAAGCGATAAAACTAACACACAAGCACGCGCACACATGCATTGACTGCTCGCTGATTCCTTCAGCAGTTAGGGGCTTCCACTCATTGTCATCACTCCCTATCCTTAACCCAACCCCCCCACCCCACCGCACAATGTTTTACGATGCAGTTCCATGCTATTCCATCAGTCGGCTTACAAGGAACAATCGACCTGAAAAAAAAAAAAAAATCAGGAAAGTTGGAATGAACTACATCACATGTATGATTTGAACATTCAATCCAGGTGGGGTTGAATTCAGCCTCCCAGTTTCAGATCGTYGCTCCCACGCTAACCGTTTAAACTCTAGAGGGCGCTCCGGTCTCGAGACATGTTCTTGTGTCGCTAATAAATGACCGCCAAGTCAGACCTGTTGACATTCTAATCAATCTGTCACTGTACTTTTGAGCAGTCCCAGGTCAGGTAGCAAATGGGAAGGTAAGACTTTCTTAAGTAGTGTGGTGTCTGTACCCACTTTGGTTGTAACTGTCTGTTGTGTCCCACATGAATTAAAGAAGGTAATCCGTTCTGACAGCACCAATTTTCTTAATTTAATTGGTTTGGACCTGTGCTRTCATAATTTTTATTACTCTTAGATAAAAGTGTTTATCACTCTGTCTTTTCCCTTAAACAGCCCTTACACAAACCTCTCACCTACTACAAATAATCTCACTCTCAGATGAACTATTTCCAATAATAGATCCTGCTATTCAGACATTTTTATGTGTGCATTTCTTTTGACTTTTTAGATCAAAAATAACCTATTTTTTATTTTAATAACATAAATTCCTAAAAGAAATTTAAATTGCCACTAAAAAAAACACGGACTCAGGTTTCCACTCATGTCAGTTACAATTATAGTAAAAATATTTACAAAACAAATTTGCATAAATTGGATAAGAGATACTCAAAATCCCATTACATAAAACTCTGTGTTGTTTCTTCATTGGTTTTTGTCCAGTATGTGTGATCGTTCTTGTGGTTAGTTGAATTCTCTGATGCCAGCTGTTGTCATTCAAAGCTTCCTCACAGCGGCACAGACCTCCTCCTTCCTCCCCGCCCTCCCTGAAACATTGTAGCACCACCACGCATACATGTTTCACCTCCCGGTGCTCATAAATGGCACTGGGACCATAGCATACATATAAAGCCCTCATTACTCTGCTGCAGTGCAACAACCGTGAACTTACTCCACCAAAAATAACCCTTTATGAATTTATCCTGAAAGAGACTTAGTGCATATCACAAGTGTTCTATTGAAAAGGAGATTTTTAACCTTTTGAGCCCAACGGGGCCGGTACAGTGCCTGCAAAAGAAAAATACTTCTAAAACCTTGTGGGTTTAACAGGTTAAGTTAGTGGAAAGATCCCTTTGTCTTGCTGATACGAATATTGTTTCAGAGAAACTAGTAGTTTTGCCCAGATGGAGTAGCTGCATTATAAATGAGCTCAAGTTGTAAAAAATATGATTCACTAGCCTAAAGGCCTCAATCTCAAGTTTTAGATCAGCCGCATGCTTTTTGTAAGTTTTGAAGTAAAAAAACAACAAATAGACAACATAAATAAAGTAATTACCTGAATACAACTGATTTAGCTTTCTGAAAACAAAGCTATGTAGATAGATTGAGGAAAAGATTGCAGTCTGACACCAAGAGGTACGATGGAGAGCTAAACCAGGAGGAGCCGTTTGTTTCTCTTCGTATAAGAAGAGAAGCAATACATATCTTCACCTTCTCAAATCAAGCAAAAATAATCTGCCAGTGTCTTCTTGAAATAAGGAATTTTTCCAGGCTAAGATTAATAATCAAACACATTCTGCTCTTGCTTAGTATATCAGCATAAAACAAGGTCAAAAATACTTTTCTTGCTGGATATAAGATTGTAAGACTTTGTTAGATGGACAATTTTTGCAGTGTAATGTCTGATTCACTTGACTTTTTTCTTCAATGGAAAGTTTACACCCAGTGTAATGGTGGGAGAAAATGCAATGGCAGCCCTGTAATGCAATTTAAAAACAGATTTATCAGCTGAGTCATTCCTTTCAAAAGACTCGAGCACAGAGCCTCGTTTGATCCATTTTTTATGTCTTTCCTAATTTCTCTTTGAACAGGAAGCTTTGTGTTTGAGCAGACTGGGCTACAGTACTTCTTAACCCTTTAAGATTTTGCTCATAATCCAGAACACAACAAAAAAAACCCTGCAGTGGAGTGATGAGGATCATAAATTCTGGTTTTCCTTCCTCTGTCTTTCTTCTGCACTCTGTCTGTCTTCCTTTTTCACTTTCTAACACACTTCAACATCTGTTGTTCACACGTGCTCACACACCACCACCCACAAACGTTCCTGTTGGTATATAGGTTGTTGTTGTTTTTTGAGTTGTGTTTTTTTCTTCTTCATGCTTCGCCTGGACCCTTCTTTAAGTAATGCAGCTGCTAGGTCAGGGTCTCTCGTGATTGCTCTCCTCCAGCCTTGTTGCTAGTCTTTATGTTATTCTGGTTTGTCCCTTCTTACCCTGCTGTCTTCTAGCTGGACTCAAGGGTAAGTGCTTCCCTGTAGCCGGCACTGCTCAGATAATCCCCGCCGATTATCTGACAAATGCAACGTTCTTTCTCTCTTCTTTCCCTCTTCTTTTTTTTTTTCCACGTCTCGCTTCATGTCTTAGATATTAGTTGATGACTTTTATTTTTGGTTTGTTTTTTAATGACCTCAGTATGAGGATCAAAGTAGAAGCATCCATTCGTGCCCATATAGGATGCATGTATTTTTTATCTAAGATCTTATTATTTGACTTAGTACTGACTGAAGTTTATATTATACTGTAGTTGTTTCTGCATAATTGCCTTCTCTCTTTATTCTTATTGGTGGCTGGATCCCTCAGCGTAAAGCAATTTGATGCTAGTGATTAGATCAGTGAAAATATTTTTATAAGAAAGGGTTAGAACGCCAATCTATTTAGCAGTGAAACTCAAGATTAAAACTATATTAAGTAGAAGTAATTGCACCTAAAAATATGACATTCCCGTATTTAAAGGCCCTTCAAATTATTCTGTATTGCTGTGGTTTTTCAAAATAAATTCAGCGCATGAGTTTTTATTTCAGCACGCTTTACTTCAGAGGGCTCAATTTCTTTTAATTCTTTTGTTTTTTGATCTTTCCTTGATGAGAGTTGGCAAATATGCATGCGGAGTATTCTGAATGCCAGAAACAAGGAGTAGCCACTGCCGCCCCTTCTTACAATAAAAATACTCCGGACCCCCCTCCCTTCCTCTCTCCTTCCTCCTATCGTAGATGAGCCTGTAGATAGAGGCTAGACCGGTGTTACACCTCCAAAAAAAGAGGTATCATTTTGATTTCTTTTGATTGCCCTTTTTTGCCTGAATTTAGGACAACACCTGTCATGTGTCCATACTTTTGTAAAAACACAAGAATTTTGATTCATTTGCTCATTTTTATTTTTTTAACCCCCCCAGAGAATGATAGTTTTGCCTCTCTCGACTCCATGCTATTTACCCATGTACTTGCACCAAATTGTATTGCTTACCCTATTAGAGATCTCCGGTAGTGGTATGCCTGTTAGTGTGCTCCTTAGAGATCATGAATACACTGCAACATATTCAAGTATTGTCAACTTGCAAATGCGTAGAGAAGAAGAAAAGAAATTTAAAAAAGGAATGCACAAAAAAGAGCTAAAAAAATACAAATTTGAAAATGGGTCTGCAGATGTGCATGACATTTAAAGGCCTATTGAAAAGTCACTCTATTCGCCAGCATGTTGTGATTTATGCAAAATAAATCTCATATTTACTTTGGTGTACCGGCCATTTTATTCATGTGAGTTCTGATAATTCTTCTGGACTTCTGTGTCATTTCTTTAAAAAAAACTAATGTGAATAAATTCCACTCGATGTGTCACACAGTCCATTCCCGTGCACGGTTTCTTTCACTCTTTAGCTGTTTTCTCCTCACGTCTGTTTCTTTGCAACGAGTCCACGAGTAAATGTTGCTTTCACTTCTCACCAAACTCTTTATKGTCCTACAGCATCTCTTTCATCCTGTCGCCATCTCTCACCCAGCACCGGCTCCTCTGTAAAGCCTTTAGCCATCTCCTTTACGTGTTCCACTCCTTTAAGTGTTACTGTCCAGATATTGAATCATTTAATTATTACTCCCTCTTCCTGTCTTGTCTCTTTGTTTTCCTTTCAGTTGCCTCCTTTCATCGTCCACATTTTACTAGTTGATTTACTAAGACAGAGCTAAAGACAAGTGTTCATTGGTTCCTGTTGTCACCAGTTTTCTTGAATGTTTAAAGTCCATGTTACACCTGGAGGGTGGCAGATGTCAGTTAAACTGGACTCAGTCCTGCCCTCCTGGGATCAGACCCTCACTTCCAGCTCCCAACCATCATCCSTCATGTCAGTGTTTCTCGAACATAAAACCTGTCTCTCACAACCAAGGACATGCACCTCCTATGTATTTTTGAGTCCCACTTGTCCCCACCGTCATTTTGTACTTGCCTCTCAAACAGCTGTGTTACTTACAGAGCAGGCAGTTTCTGTTAAGTCGCTGCAATCTGTAATCAGTCAAACAAAAAGGAAGTAATTTGATCAGTCCATCTGTGGTTTCTCAACCCATGTTTACTCAGTTAAATTTATTTTTTCTTTTTTCAGTTACGTCAGTGGTTCTCCTTTATACTTTACAGAACAGGCTTAATGTTTTACCAACTTGATTTGTTTTTCGAATCAAAACAAACAGAAATCTAAGGAGAGCTTGAATTCAATATAGAGAACAAAATTATATATTTATACAGAACTATATTTATAACTTTTAGCAACTTAATGTTGTTTTTACAATGTACCAGCAATTTATTCCATWTTTATTTTAGAATTTCTTTCTTTTTTTTTTTACTAGCACACTTTTCAGAATTTGTCAGGACCTGAGTGACAATGCTTGCGAATGGCAGAATCTATTGAATATATAAGGAAAAAAATGAATTTAATGTATCTAAAAAGAAAACTCTTTTCAGGCAGCACAGCATACAAATACGCCTGTATGCACATACAGTAGACGCCCCAGTCCCTCTGAGCTTAGCTTCAGACTCATAGACTCACTAATACAAAACAAAAATGCTCTTTACGCTGTCCAACACAATGCAAGTTGACAATGTAAGCTGTTGTTATAATTTGCCCTTAGCAGTAGCCCAACAGTCTGGTTGTGTTGTCCCGAAGACTTGCTGTTTTCTCATTGATGTCCTCTTTTCTGAACTGTGTGTTTCTCCTTGTGCCGTTGGGCTGGATAGAYGCTGACAGAGCTCAGAAACATGGCATGGATGAGTTTATCTCCGCTAACCCGTGTAGCTATGACCACGCCTCGCTTTTTGAGATGTTGCAGAGACTCACATTGGACCACAGGCTCAATGACACCTTCTGCTGCCTGGTGAGTGTCGCTCTGCCTGGGATGAGCTTTCCAAATAAATAAATAAAAATAAGCAGCATGAGCTGTTTTTTCCTTTTCTTTTTTTCTTTCTTTTTTTTTGTTTGTTTGCTGGCGTCAGTACTTTGGTCTCCCTGTGTGTTTGTGTTGCGCAGGGATGGTTCAGCCCAGGCCAAGTGTTTGTCTTGGATGAGTACTGTGCGAGGAATGGAGTTCGAGGTTGTCACAGACATCTGGGTTACCTGCGTGATCTACTGGAAAGGGCAGAAAATGGAGCCATCATTGACCCCACTCTCCTTCACTACAGCTTTGCTTTTTGTGCATCCCATGTTCATGGGAACAGGTGTGCTTTAATTTCTTCTTTTATATGTTTGGATATTGGAAATAAGCTTTCCCTGGTGTCATCGAGTACATGAATAAAAGACAGAGAGTCCTTATATATATTATTAGGGTTTTCCATTATTGAATTATTAGGTATAAATTTAGCTTTTGTAATTTTGGCTTTTTTGTGTTTCCTGTACTTCTGATGTGGTGATATGCTATCATCAAAATAACTTTACATCAGATTTTAGAGCCTTCGTGCCTCAAAGGGATAGTTTGGAGTGAAATTCTGTAGACAGGTTATGAACAGTAAATATTTTACCTGTTGCAGATGGCTTTTGAAGACCTCAGGARAAATAGTTTAATTCTGACTGGATTAATAAGCTAACGGCTAGTCCAACGAAGGCCAAGACCAAAATGGATTTTTTTTGTTTTACAACAATTCCAGACTCTACAAATGTTATTGCAGCACAAGTAAAAGTTATTTTATAAACATTTACATGACTCTCAGTTCTGAGCTGCACAACTATTCCACCATAAATATTATTAGTTCTGCTGCAAATGCTGCAAGCTGCATGGGAAATGCTACTGCTAGTTCTTTCAAATGATCACAAACCCTATGTAAACCTCCTCTAAATGCAAAATGTTATGTTTGATATTAAGTTTCAGTAGTGTTTGCATGAACAGTTAGGATTGTTTTTTAATTGGAGTTAATAGATAATACTTAAGATGGCTGCATTCCACTTTAGTCTTGGAACCACTCAGACTAACCATTAGCTCATCAACTCAGTCAAAATTAAACTTTATTTCTCCAAACTGAGGTCATTTTATGAGCTTTTTACATCAGGTGAGATAATAATTGCTCATAACCTTTTCCTCAAACATTACCTTAAAAGTTCAGGGGTCTCATTTATAAAGGATTGCATGGAAACCATACTAAAAGTGAACGTACGGCCAAAAGGCGGAAATGGCGTACGCCAAAAAAAAAAAATCAGATTTATAAAATTGTGCGTACACATGTTTCTGTGCATCTTTCATTTATAAATCACAGCCGCACGTCAGAGTTTGCTCACGATGTCCCGCCTCAGGTTCTACCCTCTCCATGCCCACACTCAACCATAATGTCAATGCAAAGTACCTCATGAATGTTAAGATGCATTTAAATCAGTCAGCTGATCAGTGTCAACAAAAGTGATTGGTTCAGACGCTCCGTCATGTGTCTGGAGGTTGACAGGTGCTGACTGACAGCTGCTCACGTGAACAGAAGTCTGTAATTGACACAGATTTTCCCTAGAGTAATCTAACGATTTTTATTAAAAAAAAAACTCAGCTTCAAATTAATTTTCCCTCAGAGCCTGCAGGACGATAAAAACAATAAAAATGAAATTAAATAGTCAGATAAAATCAGAAATAAGTCCACCGCTCTTCTCCTCGTTCTCTCCTCCTCCTGCCTGCTCTGTTATCCGCAGCAGACACCCCTATCCCGCGTGCGCGCACACACACACACACACACACACACACACACACA
>NW_013952437.1:1430877-1432874 GCF_001266775.1 Austrofundulus limnaeus
GGTCAGAGCTGGCGTGAGGCACCGCACATTTTCACGTCAAGTTTGAATTTTATAAATCACAACCTTGGTGTAAAAAGTGGCGTACACAAGTTTCTGGGCTCAAATTGTGCGTACGCCAGTTTTATAAATCCGACCCCTGAACTGTTACTTTATCTGAAGTATCAACTTGATCTTCACTCCCAATTTCTTTCATTTGCATATTGTTTTTTTATMCAAAGTGTCTCATATTAAGTTTGCATCATCTCTAAAATGAACCTAGAGCCATTCATATTGAATTGTTTTTAACAGTTTTGAGAAGTATTTTTAAAAGCAAACACATTCTATTCTAGCTAATGTTAAATCTACAGGAAGGCTAAATAGGAACAGAACTGAAGCATCATTTATGTTTTTTCTGCTAGTTTACTTTTTTGTCATTTTTACGTTTCCTTCTATTTAAGTTTTTGCACTTTTGGCTGTTTTTTGTTTTGTTCTGTTTTGCACATTGTGTTATTTAAATCTGTTGCTTGTCTACATATTTTCTTGTTTTCTACCATTTTTTTCTTTGGTCTTCTTTTTGTCTTTGTCTTTTGTTGCCATAGTCTCTTACTGTCCATATTATTCATCCTCCCATGCGTCCGTTAAAGTCAGAGAGGGCAGCAGTTACTGGGGGCCACTGGGCTATGAGCCCCTAATAACCCCAAAGAGCTCCCAAAGCCCAGATCAGCACGCTGCCTCTAAGCGAGCGCGCATATTCAAGTTTAGAATGAGAAGGGAGTCCTTTCAAGGTGATAAAAGGTGAGCCTCGAGAAAAAACAAATTAATAATTCTTACAATTTGCTGCCAGCTCCTCTGGAGTTGAAAGTGCTCCAGCAGTGCTTTTGTTTTTGGCTCTTGTCAGACTTCAATAAGTGTTTGCAGAAGTTGAGCTGCAGGATTTGAGCTGGTTTTAAGTGTTCTGGTGTGGTCCTACAGGCCAGACGGGCTGAGCACAGTGAAAGTGGAYGAGAAGGAACGCTTCGAAGACATCAAAGAACGGTTGCGTGTGATTTTGGAGAACCACATTGTAAATTTCAGGTGATTACCAACTCACCAACATCACATTACCTGTGTGGATAGTTGGTTCAGTTGTGGCATTTTCGATTTTACTTTGTAGATATTGTTTCCCCTTCGGTCGTCCAGAGGGTGCACTGAAAGCCACTYTATCTCTGCTGGAGAGGGTTTGTAAACACAATATAAACAGCCTTGTATAAAATGTAATTTGGGGCCTAATAAAAATATTAAGAGCAGATAGTTTTGCTTTTAGGTGCTGATGAAGGATATCGTGACTCCCGTTCCTCCAGAGGAAGTTAAAGGAGTTATCCGCAAATGTTTGGAGCAGGCCGCTCAGCTCAACTACCAGCGGATCACAGATTATGCCAAAATTGAAGGTAAACAGAACAACTCAATCACACAGCACATGATTGCTGGAGAAAATGCTATTATGATGTTAAAAATATTTCCACTGGCCATTATAATGTCAGCATTACCCAGAGTCATGCTGACACAGTTGTTTGCTTTCAGACTGAATCATTAGTCATGTGGACTTAAAGAAAAATACACTGTTTATTTCCCATTTTATCTTGTTCTGCAGTGAGACGGTGCCTGTCACGATTAACTATATTATTATTTTTACCCATGTTAAGTTCACCTGATGGTATATTTGTGTTTAAATCCCCAAAGAGCTGTGYCATCCCAAATGATTTGTGACAGTCACCTTCTGTCTCTCAGTGCAATAACTCTCTCCTTTGTTTCAGGCCTGCTTTAGCTCTGTGCTGTTCTGTAGGTCAAGTTGGCTTTTGTGTAGAGGTGTGTGAGTAAAAATGCATTCAAATCCAAAGCCCTGAAATCTCTTTATGTGCTAATCTCTCATCGTTGCCTTGACTTTTCAACCTGTGTAGGCCTCTGACATTAGATGATTGGCAGATACTGTCTCAGCTCAGCTGAATGTCCACTCGGACTCTCGATCGATGCACCCCCCC
>NW_013952437.1:1433038-1446787 GCF_001266775.1 Austrofundulus limnaeus
TGACAATTTTCAGTATGTTTTACTGAATCGGTTACATATCTGATGTTTTTCAAAGCGACGGCAATMTGAGCGTTTTTCTTGCATTTCATCCAACTTTTACATCTGTGAGGCGGGCGTGAGCGAGTTCATAAAGACACTAACCTCGAGTTGTGCAGTTTAGAYCTTCTTCAGCTACAGAACAGAAGTCCGTTTGCATCTGGTCAGAGGCAGGTTCAGTWATAAACATTGAACTAAACAAACAGGTCATATAATTATTTAACCAGCTCTGATTGCACAACAACATCAGAATCGACACGCTAACAAGTACCATCCTTGTTTATCTAATTCTGTAAACAGTGAGTTAAATGTGACATCATCTTCTGTTGATGTGGGTCACATCAGAACTACACTGGTGTCTGATGGAGGTTTCATTTAAAACATAATGTGAATATTCATGCAAAAAAATTGATTTTTTAAAAAAAAAATCTAAATTGAACATTATTACCTGCAGTGTAGCTTTAAAGATCACCAATTCTCGTTTTCTAGGTTGATTTTGATTTTTGTACAGGTTTGACCTGCTGTTTCAGATTTAAAATTACATCAAAGAACAAAAGAATAATCAAAAGCACACAAAATAGAATATTAAAAATAAAATTAAAACGTTTTGTTCTCTTCAAAAATAAATAAATAAATAAATAAATCCATTAAACTAAAACTCTTTTGGTGTTTTATTTTTTCATAAACCGGGCAATGGCTCTTTCTTTTTGCACTCAGTAATAAAAGTTAACTGAATAATAAGACAAACACGTTTTCTTCAGCAGTGTCAAAAACATTTCTTTTGATTAATCTTTAACATCTTTAAATGATTAATTTGATAAATCTGTAATTACATTCGTCCCAAGCTTGCATGTGCTAAACTTGAATATTTTAGCTGTTTAATTAACAACAAATCTGATGTGCAAAAAGTATTAAGAAAAACCTCATAGATCCATGTCAAATAATTTTTTTCAGTAACGTTTTACATTTATTGTGCTTCCTTATTTTTACTTTTATTATTATCTAGATATTGTATAAATAAAACTTCGGTCTTCCAAATGCAGTAAAACTTTTAATTGAAAAACGTATTTTTAGCAATATTGCGTAGCTGTCTTACATTCACAGACTGGAAAACATTTAGATTTTTAACTGCCTACAGTATTACTGAGTCACTTTCCAGCTAATCAATGCATCTGCAGCACTTTTGTTTTATTTGTCCACTTTAAAAACATGAATAAAATCAAAGGATACTTCAAAGCAGATTATCTCAGAAACATAGAAATTTATGAGGGGGGTCACAAATCTTTGGATACCACTTCACAAACCAGCATTAACCACCCTGCATGTGCTATGAGACACAACAACATGACCATTTTTAATGGCATGAATACAAAAAAACCCCATCAGGGACGTAAAAAGATATTTATTTTCCTATTCTCTTTTCTTGGTATATTTAAAGCTCAACATGCACATTAAAAGGAAAACGTTTATGTTGTTTATGCCATGAAAGAAATCCTTGAGGGTGCTAAAGATAGTAAGGCTTTAAACCTTACTATCTTTCCACGCTGTTTGATTTTACTCCCCACTGTCCTTGTGAGGTGCCTGTTTCAAAATAAATGAATACACATATATATTTTTTACCATTGGGCGTCCCCCACCCAACAAAATGTTGTTTCACCAGGACAGCCCTCTCTTCCCGTTGGCTTCTGAACTCCAGCATACCCACTTCTGACCCCAGCCTCTTGCATGCTACAATCCTTTTTTTGTTTTAGGGAAAAAGAGGGAAATGTATGAGCACCCTGTCTTCTGCTTGGCCTCTCAAGTGATGGATTTAACCATCCGTGAGTACCTTCATCATCCTCTCCCCCATCCCTCGTTTGGGTGCTCTCTCACCTCATCCCTCCTCTCCTCCTCCCTTCAAAGACGCTGCCATGCTTGTTTTGATCTGTGCCTTTTTTGTGTCAGAGTGAGTGGAGAGCGCACCAGTCCACAGATCTGTGCCGCACCACACTGAGACAGTCGGGGGTCCACGTTCTTTTAGCGCCATTTGTTTGTGATGGGCATGAATGAGCCGTCTGGTTTGTAAGCTTCTTTCTTTTGGTTGGACACCCATTCTTTTGACTTGAATGCATTTTTATATAGCCTACATTGTTATTTCCTGCAGTCATTTGGCCTGTTCATGTCTCAGTAGCTTTGGMAAACAGGTAGGCTTTTTTTTTCTCTCTTTACCAGCTGTAGTGAAGGAACATCTCTCAACAGAACTTTTTGAGCGGGATTACAGGTGACAGGGTTTGGATTTAACAGTTTGTATTCTAACTTTACTCAAATCAAAGCGAGTCACTCAGTGTGTCCTGTCTATGACCCGTCTACTTGTAGCTGTGTCCTGTTTGTTGACGGTATTGTAAGCTTTGTCTGTTTGTTAACCAACATCTTACCACTTGTTTTAATTTCCAGTTTTCCACAGGCTAATGTTTCAGTGTTTTTGTATGYTTTTATTTTTTATATGGTTTATTTGTGATGTTTGTCTGTTGCCTACAAACCTCACTTCCTGCAGCTGACACGGCCCCATCAGATTCTTTGAAAGGGTCACGTGACCACGAACAACAACTCTGAGCCCCGACCACCTGTACTGTGCAACTGATCACAGAAACATGCTAAAAAGTCTAAACATCTCCTTTTTTTATCTTTTCTCTCCCTTTTTTTCTTGCGGAAGTTGAGAAAGGTCAAAAGGATCAAAAGGATCCAGGTGATGCTTATAATTTAGCTACAGCGCATGCACATGCACACACGCACAAAAGCACACAAGCACACACACATCCAACACATCTTACTCCGTACCTTGCATATATTTACTGTAAACACCTATAAAAAGTGCATGCATTTACCAGCATCTTCTTTAAATCATAGATACACGATGTCATGTATTTAAATGTTTAAAAAGTACATACAGTAGAGATTGTACTACTTTATATTTGATAGTACTATTAATATGCAATCCCCTAAAACATATATCCTAAATTTAAAAAAAACTACATCTCATTTTAATGTTTTATCTTCAAAAAACAAATTTAAAATCATGATCAAAAATTATAGTACATCAAAATTATAGAGTAATGCAATCTCTTACAACAAGTCATATATTTGTTTATTACGTATGTTACAGCAGAAGATAATGTTTCACTGCTCCACATTATCTGATAAGCTAATCAGTGCAGCACAGTTAGAACATAGTTCATCTGAATGTGCTGTTGGATCATTTGATCATATAAAATAGACATTTTTTGAATTTCAACTGTGTACAATCATGTTTTAAAATCACGTGCGGGAGATTTTATATTTGTTAAAAGAGCATTTCAGACTTATAAAAGCAAGCCTATAATATTTTACCTTAGCTGTTAAAATATTTGTTTTAATTCAGTTTTTGCCCGAACTACAACATATTTGTGGTCTTCCATTATTTATCTGATGGTTAGGTGAAGCTTTGATGTAAAAAAAATAACCCTTTGTAGACTGTCTTGTTATCAGGTTTGTCGTACTTCTCAAACTATCTAAGGTTAAACATCCTTAGAGAGGAAGGATAGTAATTGTTGCTAAAACTCTGACTTTTCAAGTTCACACATTAAAATGTCCCAAAGACAGACAGTGAAGAGAAAATTTGGATTTAATCGAAGTTTTTCTGTGAAGTTGTTCCCAACAGTCAACATTGTAAATGAGACTACCTGTCCAAATAAAAGTAAATAATAAAACAATTCTTACCTGAAGTAGAAACCACTCAGAGAAGTTGAGCTAACAGCTAAACAAAGCGGAGTCGGTTCCAAAGTTCATTTTTTCCATATTTAAACACCTACAATCTAAAAAAAAGCTATTTAATTTCTAAACAATTATATCTAAAAGATATAGTTCATGTTATACAAATAATTWGCTTTACCTCTTAAAACATGCCACAGCTGTGGTGAATACTGACATGTCTAAAAAAGGCGTCTACTCAAAGCTGCGTTTGTAAAACTGCTGCTTTTTTCTGTAGAGTTGCGTATTTATGTGCTTTTCTTTTCAGATTTGTGTTACCATTCAGTGCCGTGTTCAAATACACACACATTTATCCCACACTGTTGTTGCTGTGTTAATAATTTCATTTCATGACCTGTATCTGTCTTATTAAATCATCCTGGCAGTGGAGGTGCGACGGAATCGTTTGGAGGTTTAATTAATTAATTAGAGCCGGAGTGATGAACTAGGAAGGACAAAAACTAGTTTGAAGCACAAAAGCTTTTTCTTATGTCCAATTTAGCACCAGTACACTGTAAAAAGTTCTGTAAAAAAACTGATAAAATTATACAGATCAGTCGCCCCCTATTATTATTATTATTATTATTATTATTATTATTATTATTATTATTATTATTATTATTATTATTGTTATTGTTATTGTTGTTATTTCCCTTTTTATTCACAAAGGATTAATATTCTAATTTCTGAATGTTTTGTTTTTGTGCCATCTTAAAGATCTTTAGCGTTCCCCTTAAAGGTCATTAAATGTGTTATTTTTTCTATTTTTTACTCTCAGACTTGTGAAAAAAATAGGATAAAAGTGTAAAGTATTAAGATTATTCAGCAATTAAACAAGTATAAAAATCATTTTTAGAAAAAATACATTTTTATATGTATCATACAACAGTAAAATCTCACAATATCTACATACCTTTAGATAACTTAATAAACTATTCAACAGTTTGATTTTAGTGCACTATGTAACATTCATGCGAAAACAATCTTTTTGAAATTTTTGTTTTTACTCAGCCAGTTCCCTCTAATAAGGACGCTTTGTGTTAAGTCACAATAGATGCACTGTAATCTGGAGATTAATATAAGGGTAGAAGAAGTCCTGACACATTTTTACAGTGTGTGTAAGTTTGTAATCAAGCTGTGCGATGGCATCTCATACAGATGGCTTTTTTTTCAAACCGCTTCACAATGTGCTTGTTTTTGATGCCACATTGCACCTCCATCTCAGTGCCACTATTCTTGTGTTCGAAGCTCCTGCAGCATAAATCTGATTCTCCTACAGACACATCAACTCTGTTGCTTCATGTCATGCAGCTTGCAATGCATATACAGTCAATAAGATGATGTTTTACTTGTTGTGAGGGGCAGAAGTGGGTAAACGTCACAGTGTAAGTGCTGAATAAATGGTCAAAAACGAAAGAAGATGAAGAATCTTTTGAGTAGTCAAAAAAAATTAAAATAAAATACAAAAAAATCCCGCTGGAATGCTTCTCTGTGCTTGACTAACCACTCATCCCTCACCCTCATCCTTTTGTCTCAGAGAACGTAGGCCGCTTAGTCACGCCTGCCAAAAAGCTGGAGGAAACAATTCGCCTGGCGGAGTTAGTCATAGAGGTCCTCCAGCAGAACCAAGAACACCACGCGGAGGTGAGTGAGAACCCTCTCCTCCTCCTCCTCCTCCCCTCAAAACACTTTCCCTCCTATACTCTCACTCTGATCCCACTCGCCCCACTTCAGAGAGTTAATCTTATAATCAGGCTGCTATAAATAAAGCTGCTTTCATCTACGGTAGCACAAAAAAAGAGTTAATGTATAGAAGCTTTGATTGGCACAAAACAAACAGTGGCTACAGAGAAACAGAACTGTGATGTTKCAGTATAATAATTAGATGATAGAATAACTTCAAAAAATAGTTTTCAAAAAGGCTTTTCTAACATAAAACACCTACCGGTATTTGAAATACTGTTAAATTCTTTGTTTCAATCATGTGATAGAAAGGTAACCAGAAGACAAAATAGTGACTGCATATTCCTAATTTTGTAGATTCTTTACAACAGACAAATTAGGGAATCATCGACAAAAATAAAAACGTAGAAATACACAATGATCAGGTTTACGCACAGTATTCTGTACTGTAATCTGCTAATTTCTAATTATTTTAAAAGCAAAGCTTTAGTTTCTTTAATCAGATTTTCACACTAGACAACTTATACCAACATATGAACATTTTAAAGACTATTACATTGAAGATGGAATTGGAAAAATATCAACAGGAAGCTTCTTTTCGGTGTGTACATAATGTAATTTGAACTAATTGATCAAATATATTTTATTTATTAGCAATTTAGACATTTAAAAATATTTCATAAGTCGGCATAAGTTGTCTAGTGTGACTGGGCCTTTAGATCATTTTAACTTCTTTTGGGGTTTAATTGTTATTTTAATAACATTAGAAAGCTGTAAAGCAGAAGTAATGTTTTAATTATGTAAGGTAATCTGATAAAATAATAAAGTGTAAGATTTGCAATGTTAAAATCAATGGTTTGTCATTCAGGGGGACCTATTATGCTTTGCTGCTGAATAATTGTTTATTTTTCTGATATTCATCATAATGGCGTAATCACTAAACGTTACAATAACTCTTTACGCAATCACTCAAGTTTTCTTTTTTTGTCAAACAAGCTGATATCTTCAAGCCTCATGTTTTGTAGAAATTGTTGCTTTATTTTGCTAATATTGAAGTTCTGAATGTCAACTAAACCTCCTAAAAATCACTTAAAATGGCAACACGATGTAGCACAGCTCGAGTCAGAACAAACAGCATTTGCAGGAGCAAAAAAATCTGACTGCAAACTTGGTTTAAAAAAATCCAAAGCTGAGATGCATCAGGACACTTTGGGTTTGTAGATATGCAAATTATTTGGTTATTTCTTAGAAATTACACTTGAGAGATAAATTAGAAAAATTTAGTTTGAGTCTCTGAACCTGATTTGGCAGCAATTTGAAGAAATCACTCAAGGTGATGAAAATGTTTGGAACCATTGCCTTCTGGCTCAGTGAGAGCCCTTTTAGATACATTAACTTGTTGTAAAACAAGCCTCTGATGATGATAAGCAAATATTAAATAAAGAAGAGCTTAATAAATCCTCCTAATACAAACCATTGAACCGCAAAATATACAGTATGTAAAGTATAAAAAATGTCAGTAGTTTTCACTTAAATTCAATGTAAAAGTAAAATTCTGTTAGTTAAAACACTAAAATTAGATTTCTTATTCCATTTTTAAAAGCATTGCAGGTGCCCATGTGTAGTTGTGTAGCTGATCCAGTGTGGTCTCAGAATATGCAGATAAAGCAGATTTACTTTATCTCTCTGAATATGCTTGACAGGCGGCAGTCACAAGTTCTGGAGATCAATCGGTACAGTATTTTTATTTCTTCCTCCTTTTCAGTCCCCATCACAACCCCCCTTGTATGGCATGTGCCACTATGGCAAGAGGCACTTTTTTCCCCAGGCAGAGAATGAACTCATAGTTACTCTAGCACTGGGTGGGTTTCTGGGCATGAAAACAACATGAAAACAAACTTGTTCAAAATATTAAAAAAAAGAAAAAAAGAAAGAAAAGCACATTAGCTTTCACAACATAATTGCGATCATAACGCATGTTCATTGGGTCATTAAGCAGGTTTCCTTTCTCTCCAAGCATGCCGAACCAGAAAATTTCCCAAAGTCTGCTCCATATGAACCTTTGAAGTTTGATCCACCATGAACATTTGTCCCCCCCCCCTCCTTTTCCATCCAGCAGTTAATTTCACAGTCTGCACTTGTTCAAGCATCACTTCTCCAGCTTCTCCTCCTCCATCCCTCTCTGCTATCTGTTCTTAGACTACAAAACCGTTCAAACAAATGCCTCTAAACACATTATTGTTCTGTACATCTTCCTGTGTTTTCACTGTCATATGATTGGTGACTGTCCAAGCAGGGGAAAGAGGTATGTAGTCAAGCTGAATGAAAAGCTCCCACGATGCTCTGTGCATGTAAARTAGATGATTCTACATATCCTTCCCTCTCAGCATCAGTGCCCCTCCCTCAGGACTGGTGCCTTGTTAAATTGAAACAGCATTAAAGTCTGTGTGGCTGAATATTTAGCTCTCAGACTCCTGGATGTGCCCCTCAAACACTATCAAAGGCAGGAAGCTGGCCTACCTTTGAGCGTTGTCCCTTCCCTTTCCTGTTGGAACATTTTCACATTCCTTCCCTTTGACTTTTTGAGAGTTTTTCTCCCTGAATGTGATGGAGAACAATCYTGTTTGCTGCCCATTTCTCTAACATTAGAGCTGTTTTTTTAATTGTAGGCGTGGACAGGTAAGTTGGCAGGTAAGTGAGGTTGTGATTGGCATTATTGGGGGGCTATTATAGGAAGAAATAGAACCTGAAAGACTTAGGGGGGTTAAAGAAAGCATGCACCATAGTTGGAAAAGATTAAGYTTCGCTTATTGAATTTGGCCTTCTGTTAGCCTGAATGATAAGCAAATAAGCCAAGACTGCCAGCAAAGCAGCTACTGCGCTTGTGCTGTCAAAGAGTGAGAAAGTCCTGACGGTGCCAGGGAATCGTCAGCTGAATCTCAAACACTTACTTAACTAATTGGAACAGACGTACTTCAAGTGGAGAGATGCTGTGCGCTGCAGTCTCTGGTGTGCCACTCAAAGACGTGCATGAGTCACATTCACATCTCCTGAGCGTTCTGAGATTGTTGCTGATGTGAATGGTGGACCGCCCCACTCCCTTACCCCTTAGTTTGGGAGAAACGCATGCAGGGAGATCCACGTTTGCATGAAACATAAAAGCACTTTTTAGATGCACTGAATTTGTCATGAATATGGAGCACAGACACGCAGCCCTTCTGTGCAAATCCTTCAAACGAGCTGGACTTTTGAATCTTAATTAACAAGGAGCTCTGGATTTCATCCTGAAATACAAGCGCGCGCGCACACACACACACACACACACACACACACACACACACACACACACACACACACACACACACACAAATATGAACAGCATGGTGAAGTCTTAGTCTTCATAAACGACCCAAGTCTGCTGGACAGTTGAGGGACTTTGCTCTTTTTAAGAACAGAACAAGTCTTCCTCCCGCAGTGAGGACGATGTGAAAATCAATCGCAGCATCCTGTTTGTATGCTGAACGTGAAACTGGAGTCAGAGCAAGTTAAAACTAGAAACAGACAATCAGGGTTCCCCTACAGCAAATACTGACCTATTTATTAAATCCACTGATTGTCATGTCATGTCAGAATCATGTTGTTTTTCCTGGCTTATTCTTATATTTGGAGACTTGTGACACTAAAGACAAAAGAGCCAGTAGGTAGAGACTTTGAGTTAGAACTCCAAATGTATGAATGCAAAGTTTTATTCTATGAACAGAAAAAAAAATCATAAAACTTTAACTTTCAAACTGTTCATGGATGATTCATGTGTTTGTCCATATTGTAATCTCAAAATACTGTTTAGTATATACAGTATATATACTTCAAACTAAAATGAGCATATAGAAAACAATGGTATAAACAAGTAAAATATAAAATCTTGTTTTACATCAGTAAAGACTAGATCAAATATTTATGTTGCATTTTTTTACCTATTTTTTAAAATCTGATTTCAGTTTAATGGCGTTTTTAAAATTTCTATCTTAAAAACATCAATAAAATCTTATATCATCAATATTAAACAAGTATTTTTCAGTTACAACCTATATGTTTTATTATTTGCATTTCCACACCTAAGTTTAGTTGAAAGAAGTTGTAACGAAGTAGGAATAATGAACATTTTTTCTTTGTGTTGATGGTTAAAAACTGAAATACTGTAAACCTTCAGCCAGAACACCTTTTAATTATAAGTTATTAGTTTACCTGGATAGTTTAGTACAAAGTACAAACCAATAAACTGGATTTTTCAAGTTATAGGATTTTTAAGTGTTTAAAAAACTGATTTAATTATGCGTTGCCACTGAACAATTTTTATTCTCAGCTAACGARCTGTTTTTGTTTTATATTTGAAGAAGAGTTAAAAAAAAAAGGAAAAATGTGGCACATCTCAGCAGAAAAGCTCAATTTTCAACAAGTGAAAACTGAATTATGTCAAAACACCTTTATGTTTGAAGTCCTGGTGTTTTAAGAAGCTCTTATTTTGACTTTAAATGTGGAAACCTCGCTCACCTKGTCGCTCTCCCTCCCTGCTCTGTCTCTAGGCGTTTGCATGGTGGACAGACCTCATGGTGGAGCACGCAGAGAACTTCCTGGCCCTCTACGCCATCGACATGGACGCCGCTCTGGAGATCCAGTCCCCTGAGAGCTGGGACAGCTTCCCCCTCTTCCAGCTCCTCAACGACTTCCTCCGGACAGACTGTAAGCTCCAGATTTCTTTCAGCGTCTTCAACCTGCAACGCAAGTCGCTCATTCCCACGCGCCGCCTTCCTCTTTCTCCACAGATCATCTGTGCAATGGAAAGTTCCACAAACACCTTCAGGATTTGTACGCCCCTCTGGTGGTTAGATATGTGGACCTGATGGAGTCCTCCATCGCACAGTCAATTCATAAGGGCTTTGAGAGGGAGTCCTGGGAGCCTGTAAAGTAAGGAGCCTCCATCTTTAGAGCAGGGCTGTAGGATGCTTGCAGATGCAAGTCTTTTTATTTTCAGATGACAGAATGACTGCGTGGAGGCTGTGTAATCTGGGAGAGCAGATATCATATTTGCACAGACTTCCTGTAGGTTCACTGGTAAAGAATGAGCCAAGAGTGGGCTGATAACCTATTTTTTTCCATGAAAGAAATAGGTTATTTATTCATTTTTTCCTCTGGGAATAGCTTCTGATTAATGCATGTGTCTCAACAGTTTGCTCCAACACATTGGGATCAGAGCAACGTGTAATATTTTTGTTGTTTTTGTTTGCAAACTTAAATTCATGATGTGCGCTTTGACGTGTTATACGAAGCAAAAAGTCTTAAGTTTATTTTGTTGCGATCATAATTTATTTGTCGTGGCTTCAGCGTGCCTATTTCTACATTTTATTGTTTCATTGCAAAGATATCTTTTCATCCCTTTTATGTTCCTTGTTTGTTTATTGTCGTCAGTATTATTTTCTCTGTCCCACTGCTTTCAATACAATTTGTGTGTGCGTCCAGCTCTCTGGATTCTGTAGGTATTTTTGTAAATCGTCCGTCTTTGACGATAAGCTTTGTTTCTTGTCCTACTGTGTGTTTCTTTCTTCTCCTATTTTCAGATTTTATGTTGATGATGAGTGTTACATGGCTTTCTGCAGCTCCCACACCACTGTTATGTATTCTTTTTTTCTTTTTGTCTGTCTTTTCTGCAGGAGTTTAACAAGTAATCTGCCCAATGTGAATCTACCAAATGTGAACCTCCAAATTCCCAAAGTACCAAATCTGCCAGTGCCCGTAGCAGGACTATCAGTTAACCTTCCACAAATGCCTAGCTTTTCTACCCCGTCATGGATGGCTGCTATATATGACTCTGAGTGTGTATTCAACTAGTTTGTTTTAGATATGACAGTAGAGAGTAACTTGGTATGAAGATGACTCTGGAGTAAAACAAAGATGTGTATTTTAAAGTACATAGATATGTTTTTTTTTTCCCTATGACAAGTTGGAAAATCTAAAATAAACCAAGTTTCATCACATATATTGATATTTCACAATAATATTCATGTTCATGCCAAGTTTGCTCTAAGTTAGAATAGATGGGGTTCTGTTTTCTGAAATGAGAGGGTGAAGTACTCTCATTTATCTCAACATGCATGCTGTTGAGCTGAGGTGTGGAGATACAGGCCCAAACAAATCTTGAAAATGTATGCATATGGTGAGGATTCACAATGAATCCCCCTCCAAAATAAAAAGACATTTCAAAATCAAGATTTTCATTCTCCACATAGTGTTTCTTCAGAGATGAAATCCACAGACATTTACTTCATTGACTGCTACAACCTGGCTGATGGGCTGCAACATAGCATGGAGACTTACACAAAGAACCAAAAAATTAAACATTTATTCGATTCATTCCTTGTAATCAGAGGTTGGGTTGTGAGGCAGCTGATCCAGGAAGGAAGCCCTGGGATCGATCAGCCATATCAGGTGGGTCCGTGCAGAGGAGACTGGCCCTCTTTGATCTGGATTCACCTGAGGGATCCTGAGGTGTCCCATGGCCAGAAAGGATTATTTAATATCTTCTGTAAGTTCTGGGCCTGCCCCGGTGTTTCTGCCCAGTAGGACGCTCCTGATAAACCTCCACTGGGAGGTAACCAGTGAATATTATGATCAGCTGACTCATTTCAGAAAGAACAGAGCAGCAGTTTTACTCTGAGCTGAGATGATGGAGCACTTCGCCCTTACTGTAAAGCTGAGGTCAGGCACTCCACGTATTTCAGCTGCTTGTATCTGTGATCTTGTTCTTTTAGTCATGATCCAAATCGTATAATTAGAATATCAGTAAAACAGTTAATCAAAATGCTCACCTTTTGGCTCAGCACTCTCTTTGGTCTCGAGAGACCAAAGCAGCGCCRTCATTACTGTTGATTAAGACCCAGTTCATCTGTCTGTTTCTTGTTCCAACCTACCACCTCTCTTGTTCAGGATACAGAGATACCGAGATTCTTAAAGTTGTTTAAATAAGGCAGAAACTCACCCCAAACCTTAAGGGTGCACTTAACTCAGATTTGATGGAATGGACTCATCTCTGTACTCCAGACATGGTTGTGAACTCCTGCAGTGTTTGAAGATGCCAACAAAAGTGCATTGTCTGCAWAATGAAAAGATCCTACTTTGAGGTTCCCAAACCAGACACTCTCCTCCCATAAACACAACCAAACAGGATCCATGAATGCACCAGGGGTGAATGAGACCGGCTGACTACTAGAACAGGGGTGTCAAACGTCTTTTCACCAAGAGCCACATGAGCATTTTGGTGGCCCTGAAAGGGCCAGTTGTAATTAAGTTTGACAATTTCCAATTCCTCATCTTTTACAGCTGAGCTCTGCTAACAAACAATATCTGAGCTCTACGTGGTATTTCCTGCATAGAAATATCTTTTTAACATGCCCTCTWATAAACACTAACAAGTATTAYGTGTGTGAGGGACAAAATGTGAAAAAAAATACAGAAATGCTATTAAAGTAAAAGTAAACTACTTTTACTCACTGTTAAGTTGTGGTGAGTAGCCGCCATCTTGAATCCTAAATTATCCCACTGTCTGACAGGGAATTACCACTGGAAGGATGTTCCAATGTAAATTCTCAACTTGTAAGTGGGAAGTTCCCACTTCCCAGTACAACTGGGATGCAGCTGGTGATGTTTGTCAAGTAATATCTCCTGCCAGCTACTTTTGAACCAAGGAGGTCCTATAGAACAGCTGGAGTGGGCAAAGACCACGTGACCGTGTGATCGGCTGGTGAAGCTAACAGCTAACGCTAAACGGGCAAGAGTCTGGATTTCCCATTACTGTACATGTTGACAACAGAGCAGAAAAAAAGGACTGACGATGTATAAATCATTAAAACTATTAATAAAATATTAATCCAATTATTATTAATATTTTACGGTTCATTTAATCTATCTAATGTTTTAAATAATGCCAGAAAAAACTGTTTGTGTTATGGATTTATTAACAGAATATAAACAGGAAAACATCTCATTTCACAACACAGGTCAGCAGATTTGATCTCATTTAGCTCAATGTGTTCTGAGCAGAACATAATGTCACAGTTTAAAATAAAATAATCTAATGATGTCGATGTAATCACTGTTATTTATTGAACTGGTTAGCAGATATTAGTTTGTGGAGCATATACTGTATACAGAGTTTAGCACTGTTGAATCATGCTACAATTTAACACAAACTATTAAAAATCACAGCTGATT
>NW_013952437.1:1448422-1452223 GCF_001266775.1 Austrofundulus limnaeus
CTAGCTGAAGTTATCATTTTTCAACTAGCTAAAGTCTAAGTTACAGGCTGACTTCAGGTCTGGTTTAGATCATTGTTACTTATAAATTATATATTTTTCTGGCATAAATCTGCTGTTTTACATGATTGTTGAATGAAATTAACATAATTATTAATTTATTGTAAAAACATGACCAATAATTTGTGAAACCGAACCGGTTCAGCTTGCTGTTTATTATTTTCTATGGAGGTTGTGAGCTGTTGCCCTTTTAGGTTGCCATTTTTGCTCCTCCATGCTGTCACAGACACTACCAGTGTACGGTATGTGCGGGACTCAGTCTAGTGATATACAGTAAGTCTATGTTTTGAACCCTGTGCAGCTTCACCTAGTGGTGGGATGCTGTGATTTTGAGAGTACAATAATTAACATGCATTATGGGAAATGTAGTTTATGGTCAATGCTGACKTCAAAGCAGCTAATTATAAGGCATGAATACATTTGAAGCCATTGTGGACAATATAAAAGGCTGTGGCGAGCCACATTTGGCTTCCAGGCCTTGAGTTTGACACATGATCCAGAAGCTTCTTATTTAACTTGATAACCTGTTCCAGCGTAAGGCTTAAGAAAAAAATTTGGAAATTTGTGAGCTCCAGCACTGATGTTAATTGTTTATACCTTCACAGATGCAGCCAGGTTGTAACAAAATTAAGGCTTAACAGTAACACTGTAGCAACATGACCATAGGTTCATCTCTGACCGTTACCACCTGCTGGTAGTCTGATTGGGACAGAGGACAGTGTCATTGTCTGGAGATGATAAAGAAGAAGTAGCAGTTTTAACTTTTCAGTTTTACCACATCTCCGCATCACCTTCATGTTTCCCAATCAGCTCTACTCAGGATGCTCCAGAAAAAGGTCTGCATGGTTTGCTTCATGAATTTTTCAGGGGCACTAACATTCCCGGGACATGGATGTTGAGAGAGGGCCTGTGATAAGTCAGTTTTTATGCTTTTGATGTCTAATTGTTTACAAACATCTTTTGGTACATGCCCTCCTTCACATCTTCATTTCCCTCCTTTTTGTCTCCACAAAGTGTGAGCAACTGCTGTATCTACAGTGWCTTTACCTGCATGTGGCCACTTCACATACCAGTCAATAATCCTACTCTGAAGTGGGATTATTGATTGTTACGATAGATCTTCCCCGCCCCTTCGCTCTCATACAATGACTGTCCAGACACTTCTGAACAAACGGAGAATAGATATTTTGATTGAGCGGTCAGTGTATGGTAAGAGTAAAACCTCAGTGTGTTTGGGTGTAGAGGAACATCCTCCTCTTCTGCACCTGTCACTGTAACCCCCTCCGCCTCCCAAACCTTTTCGCTGCTTCCAAACGCAGAGCGACCTCTACCCTTTGACCTGTGTGTGTTTTTGTTGTGTTTGTTTGCGTCGATGGCAGTAACGGCTCTGGGACGTCAGAAGACCTCTTCTGGAAGCTGGACGCCCTTCAGACTTTCATCAGAGACCTGCACTGGCCAGAGGAGGAGTTCGCAAAGCACCTCGAGAGTCGCATCAAGCTCATGTCGAGCAATATGATTGAGAACTGCGTCAAGCGGTGTGTGGCTGTAAATGAGTCGGGACTGAGTRTTAACACAACTGCATGTTTAACATTATTGTCTTTTTTTTCTACTGGCATTTCAGCACCAGGATGGCCTTTGAGTCTAAGTTGGTGAAAAGCAGTAAGTCCACTGATTTCCGTATTTCTCCATCATTATGCACCATGTTCAACGTGATGGTGGACGCCAAGGACCAGTCAGCTAAACTCTGTGCCATGGAGCTGGGCCAAGAGGTTATAAATATTACATTTTTATACAATGTCTTTTTGCATCATAAAAACATTTTGTGATTTCCGTTTGTTGTGACTTTTTTATATATGTTTTAAAATAATTTTTACTTTATTTTATGCAGAAACAGTTCCACTCCCAAATCGATGAACTGATTGAGGAGAGTGTGAGAGACATGATCCAGCTTCTGGTGGCTAAGGTACAAACMTCATTATAAATTTAGGAATACTTTGAATACAATGCTTTGATAGAAAATGTTAACGTGAAAAATATTTTACTGATAGATTGATGTCTTTTTTTTCTTTAGTTTGTTGTCATTCTGGAGGGAGTGTTGGCTAAGATTTCCAGATATGATGAAGGAACTCTCTTCTCCTCTTTCCTTTCATTTACGGTGAATTGAGTTTTCATTTTTATGTTTTCATGTTATTTATTTAGATCCTCAATATGTAAAACACAACCTTAAACAACTAAAACGAAATATATATAAATAGATAAATATATACAGTATATAGATAAATATACTGTATATATACTCGGGACAAAAATTAAGGAAAATTTGTGTTAGAATTTTTTTGTAACAATGCTTCTTAGCAATCAATCTTAAATGGGGCACCTGATTGACAGCGCTTGGGGGAGAAGCTCAAAGCAAATTATTGTTAAAACATTATATCTTTCATGACCTTTGAAGCTATGTAACAGGTAGTTAAGCAGTTTTTAGATAGTAATTACACTTTATAAACTTTTACCAGAATATGTCATATAACGCAGATTAACTGTTTCTTGACAGCTTTTCTTTGTGTTTTAGGTGAAAGCTGCCTCAAAATATGTGGATGTACCTGTAAGTACATTTACATTCTTTATTTATTTGTGTTGATTGTGAGCTTACATTTAAATAAAGTTTGACTAAATGCTTCCAGTTTTCAGACGTGTGTTTTTACTTGGTATTATCTCCAGTGTTTCAGGGGTCAGTCTGCTGATTCTTCATATGTTTTTCTGTTTTTTTTCCTACAGAAACCTGGGATGGACGTAGCCGACGGCTACGTGACCTTTATGCGCCACTCTCAGGACATGCTTCGAGAAAAGGTCAATGAGGAGGTGTATATAGAAAGGTTATTTGATGTAAGTAAGATGCCGTCTCCTCCACTCAAGAAGGGAGGGGCCTTCCAAAATGTGGCAAAACAACCAGAGGGATAAGTCCCATTCTGAGACCAGGAAGTGTACTTCAGCCTGGCAGAAGAGGCTTTTTTTTTAATCCTCTACATCTCTCTGTCTATCTCTCCTCTCTTTAATCACAGCTGCCTTCTGCATTCTGATGTGCATTGCCACAGTGCTTTTGGGCCTTTGTGTATTAAAAAATACATATATTTACAAAGAGTCCATAAAAGCATTGTCAAAAAAACAAACAAAMAAAAAAAGGATTATCTGAAGCAGTGCTCTCTGAGAAAAAAACAGAACTAATCATAGTGGTCTTCCAGCCACCTGACCAGTAACACAACATCCAACAACCATCCTCCTGCAGAGGTGAAGCACCTGCCAACTGTCTCTGTGCGACTTAAAAATGTCGAACCAAGAGGCTGACATGGTGCAGAGTCCTGACTTATTGGAGCGTCAGTTCCCAACCTGCAGGTGGAGACAAACCCYGAGGCTTCAGGAAGAAAACTAGAAAAGGTCCAAGCTAAGACATGCAAAAGGAGAGAAAACAGTAATATTAGAATTTCTGTTAGAGTTACAGAGCTTTTAAGCTGAAGTAGGTAATTGCTGTGGACTGTTCAAAAATCAATCCAAGATTGCCTGAAGTGCACAAGTCAAATATGTTGCAGGTGTATTGGAACAAATAAAAATTAAACTCTTAGAAAAACAAAAATCTATAAAGACAAACATCATCTAACAAAAGAGAGAAAACAAACTCACATGTTTATAGTAATGCGCTACAACTCCTGTCTGAGTCCTGAATGATTTGCTTTGGGCTTTTTTTTTTTT
>NW_013952437.1:1452944-1462924 GCF_001266775.1 Austrofundulus limnaeus
TGTGTGTGTGTGTGTGTGTGTGTGTGTGTGTGTGTGTGTTATTTAAGCTGGCAATCCCATATTCCTGTAGGAAAGGCTTTAGGTTGTACCAGAAGTGCCACAGCTTGCTGTTGCTATTAATTATTAGTTCTGTTGGTTAAATACTGGTAAATAAATAAATAAAAATATTAGAGCTTCTAAAAATACCATACATTCCCATTAGAATAAAAGGCAGAGTTCAATGCTGAACTCTGTGGATAAATTAAAACCGTTTAAGCAGGAAATCAGACTCAGGTTAAACAGCAGAAAGACTTGGAGCTCCAGAGTTAGACCCTGAACCAAACGATTTAAGAACCAGTGTGTGACAGAGTGCAGAGAGAGAGAGAGAGCACTGTCTTACCCAACATAATCCTGACAGGATGCATTGACAGAAATGTGTCCTCCATGTGTGATTTGATCGACACGTAACGCTGTGACGTGTGTGCCTTCATGTCGTTCAGTAACTCTTGGCACAGACCTGCGTCTGTCCAGGTGTGTGACAGCTTTGTGTGTTGACACTTCTTTCTGTGAGGCAGTGACGTGAACTTTTTTCTGTCTGACAGACGCTCAGAAGACTCCCTTTGGTTTTGGTTTTGTTTTTTGTTTTGTTTTTTTCTATTTTTGTGTTGGCTGTAGCAGAAGGAGTTTGTGCCAGATGAACCTGACATATAGTTTCTGTCCTGGCGTGAGGAATAAAGCTGTCGTGAAGTGGGTCTGCTTTCGTCTTTGAGGCGCCCCCACGGGCTACCCTGTCTCTTTCTGTTTTGTCACTTTTTTCAGTGTGGAGTTTTACCCCTTGTGTCCTCTGTGTGGCCCCAAAGTGCACCAAAATCCCACTGAGCCCTGTCATGTTCAATTAAAAACTTCTCTAGCTGTGAATGCTTCAGTTATGGCAAATTTAAATGCATGTTTTTATACATACATATATATATATAAATTTTCTTCACTGTTTCTGCTCTTTTCATTTAGCTGCATGCTTCTTATATTTGCACGCACATGAAAGTCATTYGTAGATGATGCAAAAGCTCTACATTATCTGTCTTTCTTTCACTAATTTATTTCAAATMCTTTTTAACCTCCTCTTTTCTGATTAACACCATTCCTGCTGCCTCCTATGAAAAGTGGCACTTATCTCTAGTGCTGTGTTGTTTTATCACATTCTGTTGGTTGGCATGAGTTTTTAGCGTCAAATAATCTTCCTGTGTACATCTTCTAGCATGACCCTCCTCCTCAGAGCTCGGCCTCATTTGCACATAGAGCAGTTTTTTTCTTATTTATTTATTTTGTTCCTTAGCACGAACTCGGCCACCCACCCACGTGCATGCACTGCACGCTCAACTCGACTGTGAGGTGGACAGGCATCTGCACACACACCCCCCACCGCAGCCCCATCCAAACAAGCTTCAACCCAAAAAAGCAAACCAAGCTTAACTCCACTCACTTTGTAATTTGGTTTCCACAAGTCCCACTCTCTTTGCATTCCTGCCTTCTCACAAGTTTAAAGTTGACTGTTCTTTTTTTTTTCTGATCTCCTTAAAGGTATGACGACTCTTTCTGTTCGAGATGCGTGCTGTTCTCTTGTAACTTGGAAACACTGACCCAAAGCATAGTGCCTGACAAAGATACAAGAAAATAGCACCCCTGCCGCTCCCTGCCTGCTAACCATTCGTTCACTCTCATCTTTTTTTTCTTTTCTTTTGCTAATGAACTAGTTTCAAAAGTGTAATTTTATTTCCCAGCAGTTGTTTCATATCCGCAGTGAAGGGAAGTTTTAGCTGCAGCATTTTCCTTTGAATAAATTTATAAATAAAGGGCTAAGTAGTTGTAGATGGATCATGCAGACATGCTCTGGTCATTCCAAAGGTAATTATAGTTGGAATGATTAAAATGACTTGTTTTCTTTTTTAGTCTTCCAGTAGATGTAGGATCTGAGTAAACTCCTCTGAAATGCCTCCTTTCAGTTTTTCAGTGTGACGCACAAGCGGAYTTGTTGATGCTCTTTTAGAGAAGCTAAACAAAAGGTTTTTCTCTTTTGTGGCAGATGCTAGATGATGTAACACTTTATGATAACTACACCTTATTTAGCCTTACTTATAAATGGTTAGTTAACCTTGTAAACATCATTAATTAAAGTGACAATATCATGTAAAATCAACTTTTTTGAGTTTTATATCATGTTATAATGTCATTCTCTCATCAAAAACATGCCCAGAGTCTTGCTTTGACTCATTCACGGATGTTTGAGAAATCCTGTAGTGTCCTGAGGCAGCCAGGCAGGGGAGCAAAAATGACCAGTTGGGACTAGAACCACCTTTTGGTATCAGCTCCTCCTCTGGACTGTGTCTCCAAGCTGAGCTTCCTAATCACAGAGCACACACACACACACAGTCCCGTGCTGAAATGGGTGGGACCGAAGCAGAAGGAGTTTCTTAAAGAGACAGAGGCCAATTTCAAGATGTTTAGAAATAGATATGATGAGAAGTCAAGTTTATTTTCTATTTAAACATATAAACAACATTTTAGTAACAACTGAAGGTGACATAGTTACTTTATTATGGTATTGAATTTAAATATATGCCTGATAAACACATAATATTGCCCCTTTAAGGATGATTCATATTTAATGAGCTATAAATGAACAGYTGTATTAATGCATTACCCATAAAGACTAATTACATCCTAAACCAATGTACTCATTATTTATTCATTAATTAATTAATCTATATACTGTGTGTATGTATGTAATGCTCATATAAATGTATTGTCACACCATGAGTTAGACAGGTATAACTGATTATAGAATGCTTGATTTGACTTTGATTTCAGGCTGATTTCCACTGGTGAAAGGGAACATGTGGTCCTTCAGGGTTTTGTTTACATCAAAAAATACTTAAAAAAGCAAAAATAGTCTTCACTTGAGTTCACAAAAAGACAACTGCAGTACTATCATCTGCCTTAATTATTGATGCACTGCAGGATTTGTAGATAGTCAGTTAAAATATTTTTGACCATTAATACATGTCTAACACATGGTGTGAAAATACATTTACATACATTTGCACTCAGTAAATATATTAGTTAATTCATAAGTTATGAAGCATGAATAAACAATGAGTATGTTGTTTTGGAAGTAATTAGCCTTCATGGGTAAAGCGTTAATAAACATCTTATTTTATTGCTTATTAAGTCTGAATCATCCTTAATAAAAACTGTTTTTAAAGTTACTTAATTAATTATTGATTAAGTGCAGCTAAATAAAGTGTTGTTATTATAAAGTGCTACAGATGAGGTGATAAGGCACTTATTGTGCAGTTTATTGTCTCTTGGATCTTTTTTTTTTTGTTTAAATTTTATCCAGTACAGGAACCTGAAGTCCCTGAAAACTGGTTGGCTGGATCAGATTCTTCAAATGTCAACAAATAATAATAGTTTCTTGTCTGCTCAATCCGATGGTCCAGAGGAAACTGGTTCCGTTAAGCAGGAAAATGGCCAATCTGCCTTCCTGCAGAGGTAACAAAACTCCTCCAGCTGGCCCTTAAAGCTTTCATTATATAATCACTTCCGTTCTGGACTATTTCTGGTCAAATAAAGAAAACTAACTGGAGTTCTTCTTTCCTTGGAGATTGTAAGGATTGGATCAAACAAATGTGGTCGCTGCTGGGAGGATTTAGTTACCTTTGGGCCAAGTCAGGCTCAAACTATTAACCACCTACAGGCATCTGAGTCAAATCGAGCTTAACTGATTTACTGTGAGAAGCAGAAGATGCTGTTTCCTCTAAACATATCCAAACTCCTAACAGACTTACAGCAAAGTTGGAGCAGTTTGGAYCTTTTACTTTCAGAAATGTGTTTAGTTTTTTAGCTTTAGAGAAGTCATCACCTGCTTTAATGAAGCCATGAAGCCACGTCAAATACACAAACTAATCTGATGAAGGAAAAATCTAATGTTTGATAACTTGTTAGAGATGTTATAGTAAATATCTTACCTGCAGTCAGAGGTGGGTATTTACTTTTTCTTGAGTAACTCTTTGAAAAAAAATACTTTTAGGAGTTTTATTATGAAGCATCTCAACTTACTTGTGTAAAAACTCTCAATACTTTACCAATCTTAAGTAACAAACATGCTTTAACCAGAAAGGAGAAAAATTAGACTTAAATGTGTTTCTTCTGCTGGAATTTGTTATTTTGTAATTATTTAACTTATTAGTTTTATTTTTTTTACTTTATTTTAGTCTTTAAAAACACCAGAATTTGCACATAGTTTTCTGTCAGTCTGACRACATCATTTTAAAATATTAAATCAGATGCTATGATCAATTAATCAAATAGCCTTAATGCAAAAATAATTTTTTACTCTTGAGTAATTTTTTGACAGCTAATTTTTACATTTACGTGAGTAAAACATATGTTGAAGTAGTGCTACTTTTACTTGAGTACAACTTTTGTGTACTTTACCCACCTCTGCCTGCAGTAAAGTCACTCAGATCATTATTAGTTTTCTTGAAGACAAGCTAATGGCTAGTCTGAGCCAGTTCCAAATAAAACAAGTCAAAGATTCACAGCAGTTTATAAGAACGATGACAACCTTTACATTGCTGTCTCTTTTCTGTTGGACAGGTGTTTAACTGAAAGTCTGTAATTATTTATGAATTATTTATGTTAGATCAAACRGATAAAGGAGACAGGAAGACCTAGCTTGTTGATTTTTAGCAATTTATTGTAAGTAATTGATATATTACAAAATATTTGAATGAATCCRAGTTGAAAGCAGATTTAACTGCAGCTCATAGTTCCTCTAGAGTAAACAGTATTTATTTTAAACATGACAACTCTTCTAATATATCAGAATAAAGTAAAATGTGGACGTATTATAAAACAAGGATAAGACAAAGAGACTGAAAGAGACGCACTGCGAGTATAAACCACGCAGATCCAGTTTGCAGTGGTTTTATGTCTCTGCTGTGTGTCTTTGCATCTCTTTATGGCTGTTTGCTTGTTCCATGTTGGTTGTTTTGACTCCCYGATCGGTCATGTTCTGTCTCTTTGTGGTCGTTCAGCGAGAACGTCTCAGCTCTCGAGTCTTTCTGCAGAATCCTTTTCGCTTATTTTCGAGGCATTTTACATTTTGTGGCTTTTAGAAAGTCTTTCCGTCTAATTGTGCGTACCATTTGCAAACTTCACATCTTGTGTCCCTTTGCATTTTTACTTTTGTCCCACATCGATCTTTCGTGTCTCTTTGTAGCCATTCGTGCCTTTTTTTATGTTGTTTGTCTCACGTTGGTCTTTTTGTTTCTCATGTAGTTAATCTTGGTGCTTGTGATCTTTTTACATCACCTTTGTTTCTCRCAGGGGTTGTTTTGTGTCTCTTTTTGTAACAAAAGTAATAATTCTTGAATATAATCAGAGGCACTTTGGACCTGTGCTGCTGTAAAGCAGGACAGAGTCTCATCTTTAGTCCCTTTTTATTGTTCAAACACTTAGTTTTTATTGAGGCGATGTTTAAATTCCCATATTTGATGCTGAACATACTGTATGTGTAGTTTCCATGTGTCCTGAAGGTTMGCTTCACATCATAGTGTCCTGAGTCTGTGTGTGAGTGTGTGTTTTGCTGGAGAGTGTTGTCTTTATGTGTTTCAGCAATGGTACACTGCCACCATGAACCTGCTGGGGACCTGGCTCACTGAACGCATGGATCAGCAGCTTCACGTCTACCAGCTCAAGATCCTCATCAGGGTCACAAAGGTAAGRCGGGGGAAAAAGGGGAAAACAACACATCTGGATAAATCGTCCATTTTGCCAACATCTGTGTGTCCTCCTGCAGAAAAAGTACAGGGACTTCCGCCTGCAGGGCGTCCTGGACTCCACCCTGAACAGTAAGATGTACGAGACGGTGCGCACCAGGCTGACCGTGGARGAGGCCACGGCTTCAGTGAGGGAGGGGGGCATGCAGGGCATCTCCATGAAGGACAGCGACGAAGAAGACGAGGAGGACTAGAGCCTGTGTACCGACACTCCAACCCGTCTGTCCGTCTGAACCCGTCCCCCCTCCTCCTCCACTTCTCTCCCCCCCCTCCTCCCTTTCACACTTTTGACTTTAGCCTGGTTACTGATGCATGTACCAACTCAGATAGCCACTCTAGGACCTCTTTGTCAGCTCGAAATGCCTATGAAGGAACTATTAAGTATAAAACTAGAAATTGTAATGGAAAAAAGGTAAAAAAAATAAATAAAACATGATTGGCAGTTTAGCTGTGTCATAATAAAGATAGAACCTACCTTTGATCTTCACTCATTTCTAAATTCATTTCTATGTGTTACTAAGCAATATGGAGAACCATTTGTTTGACAATGTTGAGTGAGATTAATCGGTGTGTCCCTGTCCAATGCAAACTTATATGGCGCTTCTTTGTCGTACTTTACATTCATTAATGGTACATTGTCGTGATGACGAGTGTGTGGACCCTTTTCTTTGTCTTGTCCGTTTTTAAGTGAATGCCAACTGCTTCAGACTAAAAAGATGAAAAACAAACACAAAACAAAATAAAAAAAAAACAACAACAACTCTGTATTTGTTCTCGCCTGTTAAAAATAAACTGTCGTCCGCTCACGGTCTCTAAAGCCGACAGGAAGTACTTGCATTTCCGTCCCGTGTTGAAGCTGTGTGATCTCATCTCGATTACGAATTTAGACAGGATTCAAAACTCCGAAACGTGAGGATTCAGGAGATGCAATATGCTCATAGATCCATTTTGATAACTTGGAAGATTCTATTTTTATTTCAACATTAAAAAATGAGCCTAGAAACAGGTTGTATTTTAATTGAGTTGCACTTTTACAGAGATAAAGAGCAAAAAACAATTTTTTTTATGAAAAAAAAACCTAAAAGTTGGTCCGTCTTTGTTCTGTAACTGTGTAGAATGAGATGTCTGGCATTTGTTTGGGTCTCACTGTTGTTTTGTATATATTCTATAAATATATATAAATATAAATGCTGTACATTGCATTCTGAGCCATCGCTGCATGCCTGTGGGTTCCTGCCCCGCCCCCGCTCCCCTCCTTCCCTCCCAAACGCTTTTCTGTTTTGTGTGAATTAGCTGGTGAATTCATTCTTGCTTTTGCCTTATGAAAGCCAACAGTTGTCATATGCAAGAGCTGTGGCCTCGAAATAAAAATTATTGTACATGTGCATCTTCTGTCGTGTTTACCTGCTGCAGCGGAGGCGATTAGGGTCAAAAAGCAGCAGAAGCAAAGCATTTCTCCACGAGCCCCCTCTTCTCTGAGCAACAATCAGTGCTGTTGTTCATTGAGAGTGGAGATCAGAAATCTGCAACACTCAGATAAATGGATTGGTTTACTTTCAGTGTCATCGTAGTCAATAACTCAAATCRGGTCCACATGAGCATTWTGGTGGGCCTTAAAGGGCCAGTTGTAATAAACTTTAATATTTCATGTTTAACTYCAACTAAACACAAAACATCAAGTTCCTCATCTCATCACTATCAATGAGAACTTCTAACAGTAACTGAGCTCTCTGTGGTGTTTCCTGCAAAGAAATAGGAACATTTCCTCATATAAATGCTGAAAAATACGTTTAACCAACTAAATGTGAAAAAAAAAATACAGAAGTACTATTAAAAGTAAAACAAAGAGGTTTTATTCAGTGTTGAGTTGTAAGTATAGCTGCCATCTTGAATTCTGAACTTTCCACTTTCCAACAGGGTATTCCCACYGCAGGGGATGGTTCAGTTTAAATCTACAACCTGTAAGTGTGGAATTCCCACTTCCTAGTGCCATAAACAGCAAAAGTAGCTGGTGAAAATGCAGTTAGGAAATTTTGTGAGAATTCTTGCTACTTTTCCACCTAGTGGGGGGATGACATCATTTTGTGGATAAAATATTTAAACATGCACCATGGGAGATGTGGTTCATGATCAATGCCGGCTTTAAAGGAGCTAACACTGTAACACATTAACATGGGCCACACAAAATGTCATGGTGGGCCAAATTTGGCCTGCATGCCTTGAGTTCGACACGTGTGACTCAAACTGCTGAAGCAAATACAGCAAAGCTGCTAAACAGTCATTAAACCATTCCAGTCTGCTTTCAATGTGCACTTCAGTTCATTTAGAGAAATATATTGAACCATTTAAATTCAGGCAGATAAATGGGATCAGTGGTTAGCACTGATGCCTCACAGCAAGGTGGTCTCAGGTTCAATCTTGTTTGGACCAGTGGTCTTTTTGGAGTTTGCCTATTTTCATGCATGTGTGATTTTTCTCCTGTAGACAAAAAAAAGTGTGTTGCCTTCAGATCCAGGCTTCCTTTACAGAAGAGTCTGATCTCAATSAGACTTGCCATCTTAAATAAAAGTTAATAATAAATTGGAACAGTCCAGATTTAATTCAACTTTAAAGCAGCGATTAAAACAATTTTTGAATAAATTTCAATGTTATAAGACAATTTATCATATCACCTTTACTGTTACTCAAATGATCTGAATAATTTATCACTGTTTGCTGTCAAACAGACAGCAGGGGGCAACACGAGGCACAGGGTCCTGATGAGGCTAAAAGTCCATATTGAATCTTGGGTCTGATGTTCTGTGTACAACACTTCAGCGTTACAGCTCAGTCTAACAGATAAAATTATATCACGGTTTATATAAAGTACTACAACATGCAGGGTTCCAATGACATAAAAAATCTATCTTTTCCCAGACTCAAGTTTTTGCATTTTAGCCCAAGAGATAAAACCCTGAACACCTCACCAAAATGTTCTGTAAGCTTCCAGGAAGCGTACATTTACAATCAGTTTGAACTGTAACTKTRCAGTAAATGTTTCTCCTTGAGAACTGACTTCTTCTTTCAGCCGTTCCCTCTTCAGGGGGTCGTCCTCCATCACACTCTGTCCTCACTGCAGCTTGTCCAGACCCGTCTCATGTCCAGAGGAGGGACAGTATATTGGTAAAGGATCTTAAAGATGCAGCTGCCAGGAAAAAGACAAAGCAGGAGATCCATGGGTGCAGTTAGAGGACATGGAGGTGTTGGAGAGAGGATTCTGCAGAGGGAACAGCCAAAATCAGTTCTGCCAATTTCTGGGCCGTTTTCAACAACGATACACGAATATTTACTCCAAATCGACACGTACTACTGATATTAAACATACTTCTGTTTCTGTTGCCTTTAAGAGTACAAAAAACATTTAATTTGTGGCTCCAGTATAAAAGTGTTTATGGTCTGCACTTGGCTAATTTCAAGAAACGTTCCACATTCTCAAAGAACTGTCTTGCCAAGGTGCTAAAATTCAGATCCATTTGGAGTTTCCTACATTTACACACACTACAAAGAACTTGAGAAAGGTCCAATTTTTCTTCCTCTAAAAACTGGAATGAGAGGAAAAATGTCTAACTGAAAAAAAATGTGTATAAGCACTACATCTATAAAGCATGTTTCCACATCTTGCAAACCACTCAGTGATTTTGTACAAGATGTCACATTCACTTGTTTACACAGGATTCAAAAATCAGAAGCAACCTGGGGTTTAGTTTCTGTCTCAGACATGTGAAGAAGCTGGGATCAAACCACCGGTTCACTTTTTAATGGGAAAAAAAATAAACTTCTGAGCTACAGCTGAAAGATTTATCTATACTCCTTTTACCCCGTGTGTGAACCATGACGTGACCGACAAGAACTTTTTCTTTCTTTATAAATGGAGGGAAAAAATATGACCAGTGACCTGGTCAAAATGAGCTCTCGGGTTCAAAAACAAAGTAAATGTCAGGAAGTTCTGCTGTAAATCCCTGCAGGAACCTCAGAGGAGCAGCTAATGATGCCTGGGATTTTGCTGTGGAGATTCAGAGAATATATTGCTCCATGACAGAGAAACGATACAGAAGGGCTCTGAGTGTACACACACACACACACACACACACACACACACACACACACACACACACACACACA
>NW_013952437.1:1464201-1472864 GCF_001266775.1 Austrofundulus limnaeus
AAAAAATAAATTATACTAGAAACCTCTGTATGAAGATGGCATTACAAGATCCAGCAATTAATTGACATTACTGGTAAAAAAATCTGATAAAAACAGCTTGATAATAACAATAATTAAAAAAAAAGATCAGACATGAGGAGTAAGGAACATTTCCAAGGCACTGAACAGCATCCTCACCATCAGTGAAGATGCTCCTCTTCAGTAAAATCTCGTAAATATAAATAGTTCCTGCAGAAAAACTGCTGCGGCTTCAGTAGTTTGTCTTCAGGAGGGTGTTAAAAACAAAGCGAYGACGTCCCCAGATCGGCAAAGTCGGAGTCAAAGTAAGATGTAGGATTAAAAAAACAAAAATAAAAAAACATAAAAAGATTTACAGCAGCTTGGCAGCATTTCATCCAGGAAGGAGAGCTTTCAGTTTTGATAAAGAACCCATATGAACCCAGCAGAGTTTATTTTCACCTTGATATTAACATTTGTTTGCATGTTGATCAGTGTCAAAAATAAATCCCATTGCAGCAAAACGCAATAAAACATGAAAAACGTTGTGCAGACTGAATCCTCTTGTTTTTTTGTCAGTTTTTTTTTGTAGGCATTGTGTCGRTACATGTGTTAAAAGCTGAGCTGTGACTGCTGAGGTTAGAAAGCAACAACAGAAAAACCTGAAAACGAACAAAAACATGATGGAATGAAGGAAGATTTGTAGGTTTTCCATACCGAATCTTCCCAAGTATCGATCTAGTAGTACAGAAAAAATAATAATAATAACAACAGCGGGCTATTAAGGATATAATATATATAGATATGTATATATATTACAAAACAATACAACAATATAAATCCCTGTAAAAAGCAATAAATGTTCACATTAGATGTTGTAACATATTTTTAACCAGAAAAAAATTATAAAAAAAAAGCAGTAAGTACATTTTACAAGACAGCAGTGAGATATCGGGACGATAACGAAGAAGCAGCCGTGAGTCTCTTCATGTGGGAGAAAAATACATGCTGGCCTGTGTTACGATGTGAACAAGTGTTTCATGACTTCATTGTAAGTGGATCGCCTTCCAACTCATCCTGGTCTTCTCCAAGCGCTCCAAGATTCCAGCCCCTCCTCCCCCGAAGCCCCACCCCYCTGCACAGACACCCCCCGGCCTCAGTTTCACTGTGGCGCCGGAATTTCAACAGTGAAAAAGAAAAAAAATCTCACTGGGTAAATAGGCAGTAACACTGATATTATAGTGCAAAGTGGACAGAGCTGCTTTTCCTCATGTCAACTTAAACAGGTGCAAACGCTCAGCAGGAGAACATCGAAAGACGAGGAAAAAGAAAAAAAAAGGAGGAACAAATACAAATAAAAAGGACAAAAACATAAATATCAAAAAACCTTTCATCAGTATAAAAAAGTAATAAGGTTATTCGTTTAATCAATAGTCTGGCAAAAAGGCCTCAGAAAAGTTCTTGGATGTTTTTTTTTTGTTTGTTTTTGTATTTTTTTTGTTTTGTTTACAAATGAAGTGCCTGTGAGAAAGTCCTCAGACGAGGGACTCCATGCTCTCTGCGGGGTCCAACTCGTCGGCCATCACCATCGCCCCGTTAGTGTCCATGTGAACGGGACTCAGGCTGCCCTCTGTGTGACTCACCAGGCTGAGCATGGCTTTGTAAAGGTACTGGTACTGCTCCTGTGCACACAAACACACACACACAAAGTTTCAACGACAATAAGCAGCTTTTTATTCCCATTTTTAACTGAGCGAGACTGAATCCGTGTGTGGATGAATGCAAATGTGATGAAGAGAACTATTTATTTGTCATGAGTTAAACTGGACTTTTTCCTCTGAAACTTAGTGTCTGAACTCACTGAGGTGACGCCCCCCAATCAGTCTACAACCCCTCCCCGTTGTAACCTCAATTTTTGCTCTCCTGGCTCTTGGATCCCTGGGGTGTGATCTCTCTCTTCCTCATCGATTGCTGTGGAGGAGAGCAGCAGAGGTCTTGGACTGAGACCCCTGGACCAGACTCCTGCTTGGATCACTAAGTGGTCTGCGGGGACAGACTCCTATTAAGCTGCTGAGCTTAAACTGCTGGCATCTAGCTGGTGAACAGCAGGCAGGAGGGAYGCTCCAGAACATCTCTTCTCGTGCCGCTCAAGGTTCAAGTTTTCAGTTTCCACGTCCTTGAATTTCAAACATGCTCACAACAACATGGCTGCAACACATTTCCTCTGATTTGTCACAGGGTGAGAATGTTTCTTTGAGGCTTCATTTTCAGTCCGTTTGTGTGCCTCTCGTTAATGTGCCATACAGGGAGCCACTGGCAGCAGCTTTAACATTTCTTTTAATCTAGGTTGTCTTTACACTTCCTGTACAGTTGAAACTTCAAATAAAAACAGTTTTCTGACCACTTGGGGGCAGCATAACAAGGTATAAAAATTACTTGAAGGCTTAACCTTATTTATGAAGAAAACAAAGAAAACATTATTAAAGGGATCCATGATTAGTTGTAACATTAGACTATTTCATAAACATATATTTTAACTGTAAAATAAAGACTGTAAAAATACTGTAGGATGTTCAGATTTTATCATTTTTAAACTAAAAGTTTAAAAATATATTACACGGAGGGGTAATTTTATTTACACGCAAAGCATTCTGGGTAAATGATGATGTGCATAGGTCCTTGGTGCGAGGCTGCTAGCGAGCTATATCCACCCTGAAGGTTAATCTTGGACAATATCCAATGATTGACTCTTAAATGAAACCAGAGAGCGTTGACAGAGAGGAGAAGGTAGAAATGACTCAGCCTGTAACTGAAAATATGGATGGAGGACAACAGAGCTGCTTCATGGAAGAAGAACCTCAGCTTAGCCTGTTAGCTTTAGCGTTAGCCCCGATGCTATCACTATATATATGCATTAGCTCAGCGCTACTTATTCTCCTCTCGTCGCTAAGGTCCTCCATCCACATGACAGAGAGGGGAATACAAAAATGACTCAAGGGCTCGACACACGGGCAGCGACAAACTACAGCGATTAGCGGCTGTCATCGCAGCCAGGGTGAAACCCGACACACGGGACGAGATAGCGATCGCAGCATTGCGAATCGCGCTCTCAGATCGCTTGTCTTCACGAAATTTGATTGGTTCTTGACTCTGAAGGCGGGTGTGCATTACGGACATGAAACTAAACAAATCTTGCGATGCTAATGATATTGAAAAACAAACACACATCAAGATACAGTTTTATGAGGAAAAACTTACCATAAACTTCACCCTGGTGCCAACAAATTCCCACAAAGCTTTTTAGTAATCACTTGGTGAAAGTGTTAGCTAACTGCAGTGTGTAGCATACTCTCCTCTCATTGGTCAGTCAATGAAACCCTCGCTGATTGGTTGTACGCTAAGCGACAGCGACAAAAGTTGAACATTTTTCAACTTTCATACGTCGTGTCACAAGCTCGCGTGTGCACGTGTATGTGTACGAGCGCGAAATTTCACATGCACTATTTTCGCCGGTCGCTTAGCTGGAGGAGGGCAAGCGATTGTCGCCTCACCGCACAGGCTCCATAGGAAATGAATGGAGAGCGAGAGACGTCGCCTCCCGTGTGTCGAACCCTTCAGCCTGCAACTGAAAATATGGATGGAGGACCTCAGTTTAGCTTGTTTGTTGCACTAGCGTCGAGCTAATACATATAAGGCAATATAGCGTCAGTGCTAGTGCAAAGACTAACAGGCTAAGCTGAGGTTCTTCTTCCATGAAGCAGCTCTGTTGTCCTCCATCCATATTTTCAGTTACAGGCTGAGTCATTTCTACCTTCTCCTCTCTGTCAACGCTCTCTGGTTTCATTTAAAAGAGTCRATCATCAGATATTGTCCAAGATTAACCTTCAGGGTGGATATAGCTCGCTCACACGGAGGACCTAGCCATGTCATCATTTACCCAGAATGCTTTGCGTGTAAATAAAATGCTCCGTCCGTGTTAAAATACATTTTTAAAATTTACAAAACTAAACAGCCTACAGTATTTTTACAGTCWTTATTTTACAGTTAAAACAAATGTTTACCAAATAAAGTCTAATGTTACAACTAATCAGGGATCCCTTTAAAGAGTGCTGCTTTAAACAAAATGCATCAYCGTCTTCTTCTTCTCTTCACGTCGGTGGAAACTTACGATATCAGTGAAGACTCCCGGCCTCATGAGATTGATCATCTTGGCCACCTGATAGATGTCGACGAGCCCCTCGTTGTCTAGCTGCTGGGACAGCGTGGTGAGGGCGCAGAGCATCCCCGCTGACACCGCTCCGTACCTGACACAGGTTCAACAAGAACACGTTTTCAGGACGAGGAGAGCAAAGCTGGTTTTAAAAACCCTGTTTCTGTCAGAACTAACGTTGTCGCTCCTGATTTTACTCTGTGAAAAACCTCCAGAAAAATGTGACTTCAGTCAGGCTGCGTTGGATATTTGACGTAACAGCAGCTGAGGTGCCGCTGCTGCTGATGCGTTCAGAAAAATAAAAAAACTTAAAAAAAAAAATAAAACATCAGCTGGGAGTCTGGAAGCTGTCGTGGTTGCCTGGTTACCAAAAGACCTTTTTGTTGATTCTGGCGGCGGCCCGCAGACTCTCTGAGCCGACACACACTTAAGGACTTTAAAACCCCAAGCCAGGGAAAGCACTCAGAATTTAGTGGCTTACTTTTTCATCCTACTTGTGCAAACAGAACAACTGAGGGAAGGTAATTACACACTGCAGAACACGTTTAAACACTTCTACCTTTTAAAATCCAGACCAAAGGTATAAAAACAAAACAGCACCGAAGATCAAACATAATTTTATTACCTGAACTCTTTAAACTCAGAACAGTGGATGTATATTTTAACATAAACTACAGTAGTTATCGTCTTTTTGTTCGGCTATCAACTACTTGCATTATTGAGCCTAGAATGTTTTAAACTTTAGTTAGCCTGAGTAAAAAATAAAAATAAAAAATGGATATAGCTTATCAGTTATTTTGATGTTAGTCAAAAATTTTGTTGTGGAATGAGCTTCCCAACCCTTATTCTGTTCTAACAAACTGCACAAGACCTTTGCTCAAAACGTAGCTTTTAACTATTTAGAGTCAGCGCTATTTTAATGAAACCTTCAGAAAATAATCCTTGGATGAGCGTCTGCAACTGATAAAATTTCAGAGCCAACCTCATTCAAGATGGCCGCCACAACCAACTGTCTTTAGAAAACACAAAACTGGATATAACTCTGTGAATTTTGCAGATACTGAGCTAAAATTGAACSTGGTAGTAGCTGAGACTCATTCACGACACATAATCTAAGTGTGGCATGTTGCGATATCACATGAGGTAGAGCACAACATTTTTTTCTTTCCAAGGTTTGAGCAAAATGACTACAGCTCTGTCCTTTCTTAGTATAAGATGACCTTAATTTAGCAATATGGATTGTTTCACAGAATGTTMGATCTTAAAGTTAATAACGTGTATATTAGTAACACGTTAACTCTCAGTCTTTATGAAACACATTAAGTTTTATTTTATCATATTAAATAATGTTTATTAACAGCAGCACACTTGTACAAATATGTCCCTTATTTATTATTTTAGGAAGAAGCAAACCAACAATAAAAACTGATCAATAAGAGTGAGGAGATAAATGTTTCTCAGGGTTAATGAGGCGTTTACACCTCAGAGGAGAGAAGAAACTGATCTCTATGGCTGCCGATTAAGAATTAGTTTTATATATATATATATAAACATATACATACACATGATAAATCCATCAAAGTTGGAAACGTTTTAAACAAAACTCCTGATAAAGTTACTGTTCAAGGTGTCAACATGTTACCAGGTTGAAGAGACAAAAATATGAAGGATGAACTCCTCAGCAAGGATTTTTATCAAAGAAAAAGTCTGAAAGAACAACTTTGTTTGGACGGGAGTAAATCTTCTGATGCAGCAGCTTTAAGCTTCATGCTGACTCTTTSTTTTCAAGGTGCAGCATTTCACTTAGCTAAAGTAGTTTGGTGGTAAAAATGACTTTACTGAGTGGAAAACTTCACAGCACTAAATTTCTACAAATGATTTATTTTTACTCAATGTCAGTTCAGAAAAGTAAAAAAAAAAAAACGTGTTATAGAAAGATAATTTTTTAAAGCACTTAAACGATTGTTCTATTGCATCAGAATAAACCACAAGAAGCACTAATAATGAGATTATTTTTGTGCTGCTGCTTTATACGGCTTATAATAAGCAAAGCCTGTTAAGATCTTATTTAATAAACCGCTCATCGTTAATAAGGGGTAATTAGGAAGTTGAGATAAAACTCAGTTACTCTTCTCTTAGTTATAGAAAGGGTCATTCTGACTCATTAAAAAGAGCTTTAGAAAAACAAGTTAATTAAGCGTCTGGTTCATGGATAATTTCTGTTCTGTGATCTAAAGTTTTACTAAATTTGTTTGCATCCATCGCTCCTCTTATGTTGACGGTGAGAAAACAAAAGCAAAAAAAAAAAAAAAGCCACTGATGAAGAAATTAAGAAACTAATATGCAGTTCTGCTTTATGCTGAAGTGGCAAAATTAAATAAAATAAATAAATAAATAAATAAATAAATAACAAGAATTAGGGAAAAAATAAAATAAATTAAAAATACACAAAAAAAAGTACGCTAATTTCAGTGTTTACATTTTTCCCAAACTTGCATTAACTATACTGTTTAGGTGAATATGCTCTTTTCTTTTGTTTTAAAAGTGTAAAACTAATAATACATTTTAATTTTCAGTAAATATTTTTAGCTTTATAAAGTCAGCCCCGCTGATCAGAAAAGCCCTCCTTCAATCAACTTGACGCGGCCCACAAGTGACTAACTGCAGCACGTTTCGTGGCTCTGGACACATTTGTTTTGTGAGCCGCGGGGCAGAAATGGTTGTTTTGACTGTAAAGGTTGCAGATCTCTGGTTCAGAGGGTCGCAGAGCTTATTATGAGCTATTGATATTTTTCAAACAGCTGAAACTTTTTGGTTAAACCTGTTGAACTGTACTTCAAATCTATCAGCTGATTTTGTCTGACACTCTGGGGCATGTCTCGTTACTCCTTTTTTATGGCCCGCGGCTAAAAAAGTGAGCTTGTGCTCATTTTCCTGCACTGTTAGTGAAATATCTAATAAATTACTGAATAATCAAAAAAAAAAAGAAAAGAGAAAACATAAGCAAACATAAACATACTCATCGTGCACGATGGTGGGGCCGTCTCGAGTCATGGCTTCCTCTTTGATGACCCTGATGAGCTCGAAGGTGCTGCTCAGGGGAGCGTCGGGGTTCGGCCACTTAGGGCACTGAAAGTGTCTCACCTCCAGGACGTAGTCGTCCTGAGGAAACACAAAGGGGAGCGTTAACACCTCGTGGAAATCTGTTTCCCTGAAAAGAACGTTTCCTGGGGGRGTACCTGTGTGGCCTCTAGGATGAAGTCGTGGATGATGATCTGCTCCTCGTTGGAGAGACACAGCCGGTCCTTACTGATGAGAGTGACGGTGAAGGCGATGCAGTTCATGGCCTCTTCTCGACTCGGCCAGTAAACAAATTCGTCCTCGGCCTGCGGTGGGACACGCGACATCTAGTATTTATGCACGATTGGCGTTCCTTTGAATCGATAAAGCCTGCGTTGGTACTTACGAGACCCTGGTTGTCTGGCAACATGACAATAATCTGCGCGTTGTGGTCCCAAATCATCCTCCAGAAGTCTGTGGTGGTGTGGGGCAAGGGATGCTGGGTGATGATGAACTCGTTACTCCTGTAGTAGCCCTGGCATGACAGAGTTGAGCTGTTAGCCTTTCTAAATGATGACTGCTCGCGCGAATCATTCTCCCACTTGTCGTTTTCAAAGGCTCAATGGCCGCAGATAAGCAAACGTGACTCATTAATAATCAACACTGTACCATTATGTAGGATGCATTAATGTAATCTGTTCCCTTCATGCCTGGCAGAGTGGTGAGTCCGACCCTCGCTCGCTCCGCTGGTGAGGCACAGATAAAAAAACAAAACACAAGCTTTAAATCACAACCCGTGCCTCCTGTATATCACACCGTCTGATAACGCACACATTCATTATCAGTCCTCGCTGTTGCTATAGCAACAAGTACCTCCTCTTCTCCCGTCASGGTGCCGAGGACGCACAGGAAGATTAACTTATAGGATTATGGAAATGGATTCTAAATTTAGAATATGGATTGTTTTAATTATGTGCAGAGTTGTAAAGTAACTAAGTACTAATACTTTGTTACTGTACTTAAGTAGAAATTTTGGTTATCTCTGCTTTACTTGAGTAATTATTTTTCAGCCCACTTTTTACTTCTACTTCTAACATTTTTACACAATCATCTGTACTTTCTACTCCTTAATTTTTAAAAAAGGTAAGAAGTAGAAAGTTGTTTCTCCCATTTCATTTCAGCTTGTTATTATTAAAAATATTCTACCGTGAAAAATTTTGGCTCCTGGATTGAATTGAATTGTGATTGGAYGAGAAGTATAAATATATGCCATTCTGACACTGTATTTAGTTTGTACATAATCCATCAAGCTGCATACCTTTACAAAAAATATGTTTTGAAGATGTCACCTCCCCAATAAATTTATTTTGGAAAATCTAACTGTTCATTTTTACTC
>NW_013952437.1:1473019-1491546 GCF_001266775.1 Austrofundulus limnaeus
GATCTGATTAACAAAACTGATAAACCGATAAAATACATTGATGGTCATTGAGTTTCTCACTTCAGAGAATAAAAATGTTCCAAGCATAAAAAAATCTAAGGTTATTTCATATTTCATATTAATAAAAAACGGTTATCTTCATTCAGACTTTAAAAGTATTTGAAGTACAAAGAGATGCCTGAGATCAGAAAAACTTAGGTCTAGAGGTAGACAGAGTGATTTTTTTTTAAATAATCTGCCATAAACAAAACTGAGAACAAAAAACTAATTTAACAACGGGTCAGTCTAATACAGCGATTCTCAACATGGTGGGGCCCGGCCCCTCTAAGGGGGGCACCAAAAAGCACAGGGGTGCCCCAGTACCTTGTCTGTTCTCAGTCTGTTCAGAGGTTGTGAAAATATCAATTGGTTGTTTGTAAATCATCAAAAGAGTTAGAAAAAATGGATTATTTCTTACATTTTCAAAATAAAAGTTTTCTTCTTCTTTTTTTGAATTTATTTTGATACAGAGATAAAGGCTGAACGTGTCTTTGGGCGAGATGGGGAGTAGTGAGGGATTGGGTGGGGCTCAGATGGGTTTGCTAACACTATGACCAGAGAGCCTGTTATGGTAGGAGTGCTTATTTTCAGGACAACACCTGCAAAACCCAAATGAAAGGGAACAAAACTTTATGCTAACCTATAAAACAATCATATTTATCAGTAAAAATAATTAGACTTTAACTTTTCTTTTTAATGAGCCTTTTACATTTATTTGCTTTGACAAAATAATTTTCCTAAAACTTTTTTTTATATCAAACTTCATTCATTTCTTAAAAAACAAAATTCTATATACAATAAAAAGAAAATACAATTAAACGAAAGGCAGCAGAGAAGAAAAAAATATATAATATCTGCCCCTTTTTTTCTCAAGCATAAATTCAAACAATAATCATCTTCAAAACTAAAACTGATTTCAAAGCCAGTCATGAAAAAAAAACCTCTCTAAATTTCTAAATTACAGGCACATGTAGAATGCTTTGTGTTGGAAAAAGAAAGAATTTTAAATATGGTCTTAAAATAAATAAACAAACAAAACAGCTTCAGAAATCGTCATCGGCCACTGAGAAACCTAATGGGCCGACCTCTGTTCTGCTGTAATACATTCATCAGTATTATGGGCTGTGTGTAACAGTTTAAACTCTGCGGTGCACTGAAATTGCAGGCAGCGTGACCTTTACCTGAGCTCAGAGTATCAAACTGAATAAATTTCATAACTGCTTTCCCATCTTAAATCAGAGTTGACCTTTACAGGAGGAATCCAGTTCCTCCCCCCCAGAGTTAATGACGAGTTTCAGCACCTTACCTCCGTCTGGACAAGGTAGTTGCGTTGTGTGCGTATATGTTTGAGAAAATCCAGGACGCTGACTGTGCTTTTGTCCTTGATCTGTTGCAGCATGCTGTCGATGACGATGTACGTTCCTGTGCGCCCGACCCCTGCACTGAAGAGCACAGTGCAAACTAACGTGAGTGGATTTTTCTTCTTTTTTCTTTTTTTTAATCAAGTCAGCAGAAAACAGTCATTAGGAGCACTCGTCTAACCCCTCAGAGCTCAGCAGTGATGGCGTACCTGCAGTGTACCAGGACGGGACCCATGTCTGCAGTCCGAGCCGCCGACGAGCGGCTGATGAAGGTGAGGACAGGAAGTGTGTACTCCGGTACTCCCATGTCGGGCCACTGAGTATAGTGATACTGAATCACAATGCGCTCATTTAGCCTCCCTTTTGGATTCCCCTTCTGACCCTGAAACATTAAAACTCAACCGTTAAAATACATGGTACATTTCAGTTTCTACATTAGCTGACTCTATATCTAATGTAGAATCTCAACTTTATAGGCAGTGGCGGGCAGCACTAATCTAAATATTAGATGCACTAACCCTAAAGCACTAACTCAACTATTTAGGAAAATTTAGCAAAAGCTAATTCTAAAGCACTAATATAATCCAGTTGACACATGAAACATTCTTCATTCAACATGAGCCAATATTTACTGTGTGAAGAACATTGTCACTTAGTGCCCTCAGTGGGCCAAATGGGAGTCACCTGCAGGCCACATTTGGCCCACGGGCCTTGACTTTGACATGTGACCTTGTAGATAAGTGACACACATTAACAAAATGTGTGACAGCTTTCACCCTCAACTGTTAACAATAACGTTGATCAATAACATTTAAAGACCTCAGTTGGTGCTTCTAAATTTAGCCCATAAATTTATCAAGTACTAATCCACTAATGAATTTAAAACATAGCAAAAGCCCTAAAGCACTAATCAGGAAATTAATTCCCCTTTTAGTGCTTTAGGGGAACTGTGCCCATCACTGCTTATAGGTTAAGACTTGAAACATTGTGGTGGCAAAAGATTACCGTATTTATTCATGTATAATACGATCTCATGTATAATACGACCCCCCCCCCTTTTGAGCTTAAAAAGCATAAAAAATTTAATCCTCAAACTACCTCCAATTTCATACAGACTTCAAGATTTTTCAGCCTTTGCAGTCTTTATACATATCAGTAAAATGATGATTGGACTGTTCATTTTATTTTAATAACATATGTACTTAAAGGTATTTTGACAACAAATATATATCAGTTGTAGCAGCAGCATCATATGAATTCTGGCATTTTACACACAGTCCACCAGGATGCACCAACACAAAAGTCAGAGACTTCACATGAGATTTGGACCATCTTGTGGAGGAAAAGCAGATTACTTCCTACTCGCGAGCGCCCCCTSTGGTGRRGAAACTTTTTTCAGGGATACAAACTTTTTCAGAACACCGGTAGACGGCAGCCATTACAGGCGAACATGTGTTTGTTGTTGTTCCAGGAGCGGCTCGGTCACACGCTAATGTCATTAGTTCACTATCATTACTAAGGTGCAGGACTAAATGTAAATGTAAATGTAAACACAGAAACAAAAATGTGTAAATTTATCTAATCGTTCATTTACTATATTTTGTCTATTTTAGATCTTGGCACGAGCTAATATAAAACACCACAGCTATCTGAATGTGGACAGAAACAACGTAAAATCTACCAAACAGCTGTTCACACAAAAGTCTTGATTCAAGAACATAAAATAAGTGCAGGTACCTTTTTAATTTTTGTGTTCCTTATAAGAAAGCGGCGCAGCGTGTAGCAGGCGTGAACTTTGGTGCTTTTCAGCGTCACCACTATGTTTCCATACTGTTCGTTGCTCTCTGTCGGCCAGTATTGGTCACATTTTCTCTGAAACACACAAAATCAGAGGTTTTGACATCGGAGGAAAAGTCATCTGTGGATTTATTCTCAGCTGGCGAGCTAAAAGGGAAACCTACCCTCCCCTTTTCCACGAGGTTGGTGATCATGACGATGATCCCAGTGTTCTGCTCCCACACCATCCTCCAAAAGTCCTCAAACGTGGACTTGAGGGGACCCTGAGCGGCTATGTAAGCTCTGGGGTGGTTGTAGCCCTGAAAAAGGAAAAATTGGCAATCCTTAAAATATTTCCTAACATTTCTTTTAATTGACTCTCACTTTCAGTGGGCGATAAAACCCCCACTTCTTCATCTCATAGGAACTGTTAGTATTTAAGTACATGATTCAAATCCCTCAGTTTTTACAAGTGCTACTTGATATTCTAAATAAAACTGTAGAAAAACGGCAGCTCTGTGAAACATTTTTTGGCAGCTCTAACACCCAAACTGTGACTTGCATTCATGAAATAAAAAAAAAGCCAACAAGTCACGAGTAAAATGAAAAACTTACATCTACATAGTTGGCGTTGATGTAATCCGAATGTTTGGCATCTTTCCCCGGCAAAGCTCTTAATTTCACCCTGCTGTGGTCATCTAGGAAAAAGCATTGATGTATTTAGAGGACTCATGAAAGGGAAGAAAACTTGATCTAAAACACATTATTGAATCCCACAGCGGTAGACATCCTAATCAGATTTTACAGCTGACTCACAGGCCACAATGTTGATGTATCTGTTTTTGTGCTTGTTGTCAGGATGATTGGAGTGTTCTGCTGTGATTTTTAAGTCGACTGTGGAGCGTTGGACCTCCTGGAGAGAGAAGAAAATAGTCAGAAAAGGATTTCATTAAACAAGAGGAGATGAGCTAATAGAATTAGCCGCTTGATTTCCATGAAACTGTAACAATGGTGTTATAATGACAGATTCTTGTGATCCTATCTTCCACTCTCTTTTTTTCTCCCTTCGCCTCTGCATAAGGAGCTCAGAGCCCAAGATGAAGTGAACTTCCAGCAGGGACTCAGTGTCTCAAGGACGCTTCAGCGGAGCAGATGCTTACCGCCACTGGGGCTTGAACTAAAGCCTACAGTAGAACAGTCGTCTTCTTTTCCTCTTCACTACACTTTGGTGCATTCAGCCGTCCACAAAAGGCAGTCACTTCTAACACGCCTTCATCCTGGTGCATTTGAAAATCATGCACACCAGCCTCACATCAAATAACCCCAATTAGAGGAACACTCTAGGGGTGACGCTTTTGCCTTATTTCTTAACCTAGTTACACAGAATAAAAAAAAGTGTTCCAAGCCAGTCAACCAGCATAAAGGACCATCTCTAATTAACCTTCATCTCTGATCTTTCGCTCTATCTTTCTCTCCATCTGGTCAGAATTACTGACTTCTCACACAAACAGAAAGAGTAATACATTCAAACTATTGTTCGGATGAGAGAACGTGCAGAACTGACAAACACCACCGGTGCTCGGCAGTTTATCAGTCTGTGCAAAACTCAAGAGAAAAGACAAAAGCACGCAAAGGTTTTGTTCTGTCATGCTTGGAACAAGTTTTAAAAAACAAAACAAAAAAAAAAAGCAGCATAAAAAATGCTGGTGTAGATTCTTTGTCATCCAGCARAACATGACAGATCCCAATAGTTCTTAAACAAAGTGACTGGGCAGGAAAACAAAGGAAGAAGCAGGTAATAAGTCCAGTCGCTTTGTTTTAAAAACTCGTAGGGCTCAAATCAAATCAACGTTTTTGCAGCGGTGAAAATGTACCTCAAACTCCTCAGCGAAACCTTGCATGTTGTTCTTGTAAAGCTCCATGACGTGTTTGACAAACTGCTTGACGGGGATGGCCTCCATATCATCTGCAGAAGAAGTAAACAGGCTTTGACGCAAAGTGCTCATTTTTATCTACAATTCTAATTCTGACTAAGTGAGCACATTGTAGAAATGTCATTTACAACAGTATACTGTGAAATGYAACTCTAACAGCATTTCAGAGAAGCTGAATTTCTCAGAGGTAAAGGTGGGCAGAGGTTCACCAGACTGGGAGAAACTTTGTCTAAAATTTGTGGTTTGTTTTTAAATCCCAGTGGGGGCCGTGGATTGACTTTCATTCATTTTCTGGTAATTTTATATCCTAACCCTAACCATTAACCCTAAAATTAACCTCACAGGTACCTACCTGACCCTAAAACTAACCTAAAATCGATTCACACGTTGGTCCTAAACCTAACCCCGTACCCGATATTAGCATCCGTACCTGTGGGGACCAGGCATTGGTCGCCACGATGCAAGCTCGGCCCCCATGACGCCGCTTTTTTCTGGAAAATGGTTCCCACAATGTAGACAAAACGTGCCCACACACACACACTTTTTTTTTGTTTGTTTTTTAATGGCAGTTTTATTACATTTGGGTAAGTGTGCAGCGTTCTGGAGAAATATTTATGCTCAAAGGACAAGGCCTAAAGTCAATAGGATGTTTGGTCATTGCAGTTAGGTTTTATTTACATTTTTCACAATGTCCAAACATTTTCAGAATCCAGAAACTGATTATTAATCAGTGTGTATTTAGAAAAAGAGGAAATAATTCACCAGTTTATTATTATTACACTAATTATTGTAATTCATCATTTAGCAAAAGCCAAATCAGTCACAGCGAGTTGATTTTCAAATTAAGATTTATTTATTTCCTTTAGCAGACTAAGCTCATGAACCCCTATATCTGGGGTTTGGGAGGGTTTTATAGGAGGGAGCATCTGTTTCATCTGAGCCAAATCAGCCCCAAATCACACATGAAGGATGTTTGATCGGGCTGGTTGGCACAAGACGCACCAATGCAGAGGACTCAGCTGTCACAGCTGCTGATGCGGGACAATGTCTTAACTAACACACCTCTGCAGCTGAGGCCTGTCGGGCCTTTACATGCTTCAGTGGCTGCAGCAGGAAGGTGAATTCTCCTTTATTAATCTGGTCATTTATCAATGTAGCTTCTGGAGGTACGGATTCTAATGGAGCACAGCTGATTAGGCAGTTTTATAAGGATGTAAAAGTGGTGAAAAGCTWTGTTCATGCATAGGGTTAAATGTACCGTGGCTCTGTGTCTAGTTCTTAATTATGTATGGATTGATTCAAAAGAATAATACAAAAACTTGGAGTCAAGATAAACAATAAAAAAATGGAAGAAAAATGGGAGATAGAAAGGAAAGTGGGGAAAAACTAAAGAAACRATGAAAATAGGAACATAAGATAAAAGGAAAGGACTAACAGAAATATTGAACTGGAGAAAAGAATAAAGGGAAAGAGGAAGGAGCATAGGATGAAAAGAACAAATGAAGAAAAAAGAAGGAAAGTAGGAGAAGAAGGAAAAAAATAAAGGAAAAAATACAGAAGGAAAATAAATAAGGTAGGAAGGAAAGGAAAAATAATGAATGAAAGGTACGCAAAACAAAAGGGGAGAAAAAGGAAATACTGGAGGAAGGAAAGAAAAAAGACAAGAAAGAAAGGAATAAAAAGAAGGACATGTAGAAACAAGCAAGAAAAACACAAAAGACAAACAAAGGCAAAGGCAAGAAAAACAGAGAGGAAGAAAAAAAAAGAGCACTGTGAGTGAAGGATGTGGTGTGAATGCCAGTGAAAGCTGCTCTCGGTCTCCACGCTCTCGCTGCCTCAAAACGTCCCTGAGCTTTAAGAGACTCTGAGAGTAAAGTCTGATATCGACAAGCTGCCACTGCACTGCTGCCTGGGATATTAAGTGCAAAGAAAAGCCAGTCACTCAACTTCTATAAAGCTGTTCAAAGAGTCACTTCACATGTAAATAAACAGAGACTGCACGCAAAGATGTCAAGGTAAAACAAGCAACCATCTGAAAACCATTAATGAGGYAGAGTAGAGGTGTGCTTTTATCTGCTGACAGATCCCTGAATGGGAGTGAAGACCCCGTCAGCACATTTCACTTCACTATATAAATAAATATACTTTTAGGTTAAATAAAGGAATATAAACTTTGGATTTAAAAGAAATGATTTTAACTGCTTTATCTTCTCATCATCCTTTATTTGACAACTTATGAACCACATTTCAACCGTTTTTATATTTTTGTTATAACTGTGCTGCAGTATCTTACCAAATCTAGAGAACTGCAAGATGTTTKGAACACTATTTATGTATGATTTTTCTCAAACACACATGAAAAATAAAGGATGTCTCACCTGGTATGGGGATGATTGGGATATTCTCATTGGCCACCACCCGTGGAGAGCTGCTCTCCTCCACGTAGAAATGAGCCGTCTGGAAAAATCTCCTACAGGGACACGGAGCGATAAGACCAGTGAGAACGGCACGGTAAATACACCCACTATCATCAGAAATGATGCAGTAAAGTGTATTAGGGACTTGTCCTCAGATGTAGTCTGTCAACATTAGCATAGAAATGTTGAGGAAAATGACAACAGCTGAAAAGTCCTAATGAAAACCCCAGAGTAGCCGAGACACGGCTGGTCGCACGCAGAGCGAGCGGCTCCTGGAAACGCAGTCTAATCAGGCATTGGGGAAAAGGTTAAACTATGTACAGCGACTCACAGAAGCACAMCGCTAAATTTGAGCCTTTTAGGCAAACTGAAGACAACTAGTCAAAACATATACTTTCTTCTCTACTTTTAATTCTCCCACACAGAGACAACAATTAAACCTGCTTTTTAAATGTGCATTTTTGCATCGGTTTTTTGTGTTTAGAATTTTGATTTCCAAAATTAAGTCAGTGAATAATTAAAAGTACCTTCAAAAACTAAAAAAAAAAAAACAATTATTTCTTGAGCAAATCCTCACAAATTTGACACAGGTCAAGGTTTAAAGTTTTCAGACTTTCAAAAACGCGTTAGAAAGTCAAAATAATTTGAGATTACCTACATTATTTAGCAGGGGATATTTCAGCTTTGTAAAAGGGCAGTTTTTGAGGTCAATGTATTCCATATTCAAGACAAACTTCTCCATGGTGTGAAACCAAAAAAAAATCTACAATTCTAACTAGATTGAAAACAGGAGAGTGGAATATTTTAAGGCCTGCACACCTTGCATATCTACCATCTCCTCTAACATAAATGTGTTCTGATAAATTCACAGGAGCTCTAAAGATCCTAAAGTTAATCCTACCTGTACTTGCTGCAGAGGAGGGAGCAGATGCTCGTCATTCTTAAAGAGAGATGAAACAAAAATAATAAAAAAAGATAAAAGGTGGCACGGCATGAAAGAAGGAGAGAGATGGAGAAAGACACGACAGGGGAAAAACAAATAGGGGGAGGAGAGTTCCAGCCCCCCAGTTTGCGTCACTGCCTCCTATGCTAATGACTCCCCTCCAGTGCAGATGTGGTCCAGCTACCGAAGCGGTACAACCAACATCTCCTYGCTGGCTTCCTGTTCCTACAGCTGCAGAAGAAGAGTTCGCTTTGAGGAAGCACAAACTGGGATTAAACCTTGGGAAATGTGAGCTTTAGCATCCACAAGGTATTAAAGAGAGTTTGGACTTGACCTGACTTCATTCCAAATAGATGGTTCTCATTGACATCATCGTCCGGGTACTTTTTACTGTTCGCGCCATGTTTGTGGGCTAGCATTTAGCTTGTAGCTAGGAAAACAGTACAGAGGAATATAGCCAAAAAAAATAAAATAAAATAAATAAAATAAAATAAAAATAACTAAAAAAACAGGCAGCCAGGTGCTAACAGGACACACCGCAATACTGTCATAAACACCATAAAAATATGTATACCCGTATTTATCTATATATATCTTAAAAAAGTCAAACCGGTGCTGAGCTTTGGTGTTTATCCAGATATTAGATGTGAGTTTACTTTGGAAGCGAGAGATTAAGAGTGGGGAAGGGAGGGGTGAATTGCACAGTGTTCAGTGCAGTTTTACTGTTAATTTATAGTCCTCCACTGTTTTCTAAAAAGTATAACGTACTATGCAGTCTTTCACTATCTCAAGCGGGCTGAAATGCAAAAAATTCTGTGATTGGGTGAAACCTTTGCGGTTGATTCTCGTTAGCCACAAAGGACTTAAATTTTTTTTAAAAGATGCTTAAAACGCAGCAAGAAGGTCACCGGTTCAAATCCCGYCCCGGGGATCTTTCTGGGTAGAGTTTGCATGTTCTCTCCGTGCATGTGTGGGTTCTCTCCGGGTACTCCGGCTTCCTCCCACAGACCAAAAACATGACTGTTAGGTTAATTGATAGCTCTAAATTGTCCCAAGGTGCGAGAGAGTGAATGGTTGTTTGTCTCGTTTGTCTCTATGTGTGGCCCTGTGATGGACTTGCKACCTGTCCAGGGTGTACCCCGCCCCTCGCACTGTGACTGCTGGATATGGGTACCAGTGACCCACGCAACCCTGAAAGGAAGAAGCGTGTACAGAAGATGGACGGATGGATGGATGGATGGATGGATGGATGGATGGATGGATGAATGGATGGATGCTTAAAACATTGTCAGGCTTTCCCCCAGAAAACTTGCTAAAGCTGGGGATAGTGAATGGGATGATAATGTTTTGATGAAGTAATTCCAGTGTATAGCCACCAGGGCTATACACTGGAGAAAAAACCTAACGCTTCAAAAACAATACTATTTTATTCTGTTAGTGCTCACAAATATGGCAATTCAATTATGTGATCCGGAAGTTGTTACGTCACTTGAGAACCATTTATACCTCAAAACCTCAGAAGATTTGAGATGTGTACTGTACCCCAACGATAGTTTCCACAGTGGACATCATTCTGTCCAAACAAGCTAAATGTGTGGATTAAATACCAGACAACGCCTTAAAATGTCGACAGAGTCCAAAACAAAAAGCATTTATGAATGACCTGTGGTATATAGTTGAAATAATACATTTGCAACCAGATGATGTAGTTTACTTTAACGGGTGCGTAGCCACCACAAAGAGTTAAGAGAGTGTGAATTTCGTCTCTCCTTGTGGCCTTTTCCCCTGGGGAGGTAGGCATTGTCTGTGAACTGTCTGAGCTGTCACAACAACAGCTGCTGTAATCTCAAAGCTACCTCTGCGTTCCTTATTCAAGTACCACAACTCCCAGTAATTCATCCACCGACTGAATCCGCTACAGTCATCTTCTTCCCAGCTGTCTGTTTTTTTACACCTCTACGGAGCTGATAGCCAGGCTTTTATTTATATTGCAACTTTATAATCCGCCACAGTAAGGTGCAATAAACATTTGCAGCAGTGATCACACAGAGCAGCGCAGTCCAAAAAAAATAAAGTACGAAGAGCAAAAACAAATATAATCTTGCACAAGTAGCCACAGTAAATACGTCTGGCACCAACTGAGGAAGTGGTCTGTAGTGCTATTTGTTTCTCATTAAGCGCCATCCGACATGTGCTGGTGGCCTGGCCTGTGTAATTACTGGGGCTCCAGTGGCGTGGCTGGAAATTAGCCCAGCAGATGAAGACACAGCTGGGACCTGTGCTGGAAGCGCAGGGCCTTCAGGTCTCTTCCCCTTCACCCAGTGGGGTGATGGGTCTGATATGCAAAATGAGGCAGGGGGGAGAGGAGATTGATTTGAACCAACACACCCAGACCATGTTTGGCTGCATTAAAAAAAAAATCCAGAAAGTGTAAAAAGACGACACAGCCGTTGTAGGTGAGAGGCGAAGAAACATGATCCAGTAAGAGTCTTTTCAAGATGAGACAATTTTGTAAAAGCACTTGATCAATGACCTTTAACTCTTCTAACAGACGTTTGTAGCAGCGTGATGCCTCTGTAATGTGGTTATGTAGGCTTACTGAACTCTTTCTCACCTCCAGTAGACCATCACGATCAGCAGCACGATGAGGCACAGCAGAGTGAGAGCAGACACCACCACCAAGGGCACGATCCACACCATCCTGCCCATTCCTGGGTGGGGGGTCCGTGTTGGGTTGGACAGAATAGTTGGGTCTAAAACAAAACGCAGAAACAAGTTCTGCAAATTTACTAGTGACACGTACAGGATTATTCATCAGGAACATAAACAATAATGAATATCTATACAAATAATTCTGTTTGTCAATATATTATCGGTGTTATAAAGTCACAAACACTATTTTTTAATCTTTTCTCACACATAACTGTTCACTCATGCTGACTTTGAAAAGAGTAAACAAAAAGTGGGAAAAAGATATCTTCAAAAGTATTTATTTTATTTTATTTCATGGTAATAAAGTAGTTCGTGATGATTGAGTTTTACGTGAGGACCTTAAAAAAATTAGGGTGTTTGAAAAATAAAGTTATATTTTTTTCATAAAAAACCTATGAAGAAAAAAAAATAGTTATGCAAATGATGGAGGTATAGACATGCTGGTGATTGCTAATGTCAGTCAGCTGTGGTGACTACCTTGCTTGTAGCAGATTTACATCTAAAGGTTACCTTCTAAATCATGTGTCAAACTCGAGGCCTGCGAGCCAAATGTGGCCTACCATGGCATTTTATATGGCCCGCGAGATCTTCAAACATCTATTAATGTCTTAAAATAAGCTTGTTTGAAGTCAGCACTGTCCGTAAACTCTCCCATAATACGTGTTGATTATTTTACCTGCAAACTGATGGCATCACACCACTAAGTGGAGGTGCACAGGATTCAAAAGTAGCTGGCACTTTTGTTGAGACCCAGTTATACTGGGAAGTGGGAATTTCCCACTTACAAGTTGGAAATTTGTAAGTGGGACAGAGAATGCTCCAGTGTTTTTCAACCCTGGTCCTCAAGGCCCACTGTCCTGCATGTTTTAGAGGTTTCCCTGCTTCAACACAGCTGCTTCCAGTTGGTTACTAATTATCAGGCTTTTGATGAACCGCAATCATCTGAATCAGGTGTGTCAAAGCATGGAGACCTAAAACATGCAGGGCAGTGAGCCTTGAGAACCAGGGTTGAAAATTGTATTTCTTCTATCACTGATTTCACATTTAGTCAGTCATACATGTACTACCTTTCWKTGTTTATAAGTGGACATGTTAAAATGCTGTTTCTATGCAAGAAATGTCATGTAGAGCCCAGTTATTGTTTGTTTGCCGTGCTGTAAGACAAGAACGTGATGTTTTGTTTTTAGTCAAACACCAAATGTCAAAATTAATAATGTTTGTGTGRCCCTCAGTGCAAATAAGTTAGACACCAATGTTCTAAGAGTTTTAATTAAATCTGCCCACTCGTTCTTGAGATCACTGTAAAACTAGGGATGACCAAAAACACACAAACACAGGAAAATGAATGATACCAAAAACACAAACCCTGCCATTAGCTGCATGAGACATATCACAAAAACTAAACCCACACATATCAGTAAATTAAAAAAAAAATGTTAGACTGGATCCTTAAAATGATTCCAACCATAACCTTCAGCTATTACACCCCACAAAAAGATTTAACAGAACCCTGCAAATTGTTTCTAGTTCTTGTGCAAWTCTTATCTTTGCAAAAATCCTACATTTATAATTGACTGTTTGACAATCTACGTTCATGGAATTTACCATTTCTAACACTACGATGGCAGAAAAAAAAACCTTCACAAATTCTTTCCCTTGAAGCAAACTCGTTTGAAATCTGCTTAAAGGAATTCCTTGAGGCAGAACCCCTCTGGCAGACAGCCGTCTCCTTCCTTCAGGCCTCTGTGTTGTAGTGACACAAAAGCCTGGAGCTTTGTCTTTGAGTGAGATGGTAACTAGTGTATTTACGGACTTGTATCAACTTATTTGTTCGCCTAAATTGGACTTCATAATGCCGATAGTGTTTACAGAATTCAGTTTCACATTATAGGTGGCTACAAGAGATCAAGGCTTCATAAGAGTTGAAAAAACATTTTTTTTTTGCTTTGAAAGGGATTGAACATCTGTTTGAAGGGAAAAGATTTGCTCACCGGTGTGAACAGAGAAAGGCCATCTATTTTCATCATTAATCTTTGGAGATAGTGTAGAGCTCTGGGGGATCTGCATCTCAGCGCTGTCATTACGGGGCTCCTGAGTGGAAACTGCAGTTACTTCTGTGGGTTTCTTCTCCTTGTTGACCAAATGCTCATCATCAGTGCTCGCAGGGACCGTGTTGCCTTTAACTGTAGGTTTGCCCTCTCTTTTCTCTTTGGCTGTGGATGCGGGGGTTGGGATTAAAGGCTCTTCGGACACAGTGCCGTTTGCTTGTTTCTCCGCATTATCAGGAGGATTTTTGCCTTTTCTCTTCTTCTCCTCCTCGTCCTCTTCCTCCTGCTCTCCCTCTCGCTCGCCCTCCTCCTCCCCCTCCTCACCCTGACCTGTGGCCTGTTTCTCCTCGGGCTGCTTGTCCGTCTCCGCCCCCTGCGTTGCCGTTCGCTCCGTGTTGGGCGTTGCGGGCGGGGTGGACGGACGCGTCGGGTTCTGAGCGGCGCGAGGCGTCTGCGTGGGCCAGGCGGAACTGGGCAACGACGAAATCACCCCTCCGCCGACGCCCAAACCCGCCAGCAAGGTGCTCGTTACCACGGACGCCACCGTGGCCTGGCTGCCGCTAGAGGAGGGGCCCATCCCGGTTGCCATGGAGACAAGAGAGAAGTGGATGCCAGAGGACGTCCAAGTGGAGGAACCAGAGCTGATGGGAGCCATGTCCGCCGAGGAAGCCGGAGAAATGGTTGGCTGAGGAGGACAGGCAGGAGAACAAAGTGGTCACACAACACAAAAATGACTTTCAGCCCATTAAGACATTCGCACTGCCATCTTCTGGTCAACTAACCATTCCAGTCTTCACAATGCGAGACCCTTCGAATATTCTTGTTGTGTTGGCTGCAAAATAAAAACAAAACAGATTTTACACTTATGTCACGTGTTTTTACTTTTCATAGTCCAGACGTTTTGAAGTGGGTTTCTGTGGAAAAACTGTAAATATCTTTATCTTTATTTATTTAMAAAGGACAATGCATACAAAAACATAGAACAGATCAAGTCTGTAACAGATGCTTTGCAGAAAGAGTATATAGCTATAGCTAATTTGCAACTCCAGGCCCTGGTTGGGCATTTCTACACAAGTAAAATACAAACAGTTTATGCATCCATATACACTTAAAATACATAAGCATGTCTGCCAACAAATTCATAAAATCAACCAATACAACTTAAATAAAAATTATCAAAAAATTACACAAAACTTTAAAATACATAAAAGTTAAAATTCTGAAACAAACAGTTCAAATAACCTTTGTGTGTATCTGACACCTTACGTGTGTCAGATATCTCTTTAAATAACTTTTTGGTTTAAAGTTTTTTTTCTGACTGGATTGATTAACAAGATAACAACTAGTCTGAGGGGAACCAGGTTTAAAGTGGAATACTTCTGCCTTAAAATAACATCACAATAGTTCATGCAACTGGCTTTTTACAAACCCTTAATTTGCATTATGCAGTCACTCCAGCAAGTACGGTACATTCCTGATATTTTTGCTGCAAGTGTTTCCTGGAAGTGCTAAAGCACAGATAATTATTGATGTGGCTTTTTTTTTTACTTGCAAAAAGCAAAATAAAAGCTAAGATTATGTATAAATAATTACATGACACAAAGCTGGTGATGGTGTAAAAGTGAATAAAACAGCATTAAAATCACTACACTCATTAAAAGATACAACGTTTTGGAGATTAGAGTTGCTTTAAGAACCATTTTTCTGGTCAGAAATAAACTATTTTATCTCCAAGGCTGTTAAAAGAAAGACAATTTTTTTCCATACCCTCCACTGAACCCTGCTTCAAAAAAAATTGAACAGTCCCTTTAAGGACCTACAAATTTAAGCAACCCAACGACTTTAGAGGTTTGACCACGTACCTCTGAACAACAGCGTCTGGCTGAAGTCACTGCGCTGGTCATGCTGACACACTGCCTGCACTCTGAACAGGTACAGGATGTCAGGGGATACATTAGTAATAATTGCTTTCTGCAAGAGAGAGAAACACACACAGACAGATACATTAGCCGAAAATATTATGAGTGCAGCAGAATTACTGTTAAAAGAGTGGATGCTGATGGCTAAAATGAAAATATATTATGTAAAGCTTCAGTCCTTTTTTTTTGCCTAATTTGTTAGTGTTCACAAATGGCTAGAGTTATATTAAAAATATCCACAAAATTGGATGGGTGATTGCCTCTGTGGTAGTGGAGCTAGTTTATTTTCTCTTTCTTGGTAATAATTCAGATAAAGTTTCCAGGGACTGAAATTGAAATGGAAATGAAAGCAGGCAAAATAAGAGAAACTGACATCTGAGAGAGGAGTGGACAATAATGACAGAAGTGCAATTATACGGCCATGGCACCACATGAACGCAGTAATCATTCTTTCAATCATCAATTTGAACAAAAATGGCAACAATAGAAACATACAGCTCCTAATGAGACAAAGATAAATAATTAAAAAAACAAATACATTCTTTTCTTTTTATTGGAAAATTGCTAAAGGAAAAAAAAATCACTCAAAAGTCGAACATATTTTACCAGTCATAACTCACAAAAAAATCTTCAAATATGAGTTTTAAAAAATGACTCCTCTTCACATCTTCCGCCTACACAAGTTTCTCCACGGTATAGCAGCCCTAATAGAGAAGACTCTGCCTTGTTGTGTCTCACCACAAGTCCACAGAAAATAGAGAATGAAGACCAGACTGTAGAGATGTGACAGTTGTGCCAGACAACCTCRGGGTGCAGTATGGTTGATAGAGAACTAAAAGGTCACTGAAATGTTGCTGCAAATTGCCTGGAGTAGCAAATAACCAGCAAAGGGAGATTTGAAATGAAATGTTTTCTATGTTTAAAATCAAACGGCGCCATTGTGGCAGGTTTCTAGAGGAGCCGCGATTAAGGCAGACTTCTGAGCGTGCAAAATCCAAGGAAAAGGAAATAAATATTAATCCGTCTTTAGCTGAGCATAGCATTAACTTAATTTGGAAGGCTGTCCTTGACAGCAAGGAGCCTTTTTGCATATTCATTTCAACTTACTTGTCCATCACTTCTAAGCTTTTGCGACTAGATTCTAAGTTAAAGATCCCCTCCAGGCATCTTTTAAAAGGCGCGCAGCATAAAGACGAGCCGCACACAAGAAGTTGTGAGCAAACCTGTCTTTATTTCTTATCCTCTCTTTTTACCCTCGCGCTAAACAGTGCAATTAGCCGGCTGAAAATTCCTAAAATTAACATCTCCGCCCACACATCACTCCCAACATTTATGAATATTCAAAKTACCTCCGTTTTCAGGGAGTAAATGCTGAACGCAGCATTTCTCCTGACTCATTCAGTGGATGTCTGCAATAGAGGCATCAAACATGTGTAAGCTGGATATTGGACAACAATTTGCTTGTAAACTAGCTCCAATGTCACTAAATMATCTTTGAAAATGAAAGCAGATGAAAGGGAAAAAGGCTCTTTAGTGCCACGCTGAACGTATTTGGAGAATGGCGCGGCTGTAAAGAAAAAGCTCATCGGATACTTCTCTCTCTCTGTGCAGCGTTCCATGCTGTAAAAAGAGTCACTAAAGCAGCAACAATGCAAGACGCATCACCGGCCTCTAACCCACAGCGGAGCCAACTGCGTATTTTGGAATGCATGACCAGGCTGGAGGTTGTGGTGTCACCAGGGAACTGATCCCAGGATTCTGAACCGGTGGGTGCATGTTTTGACCCGGTGCTGTTTATATCTAAAGAGGCAGTCATGCAAACTATCAAGACAGCTGGGGTCAGCAGGCCTTGAAGAAATGCACAGTTGGATGTTGGATTCCCAGAAATGGAAAAATGTATGACCGAGAAGAAGACTACGCAGTGAAAAAAAAAAAGAAAATAAATAAAAAAAGAGAAACCCAGTAAGTACAACCTCCTGCAGAGGGAAGATTTATTTCTGTAGACACGGTGGATGTTTTGCTAAAAGATACAGTAGGAACTGGAGAGGTATTCCGATGTTTAAGGCAGCTGAGCTGAGTTAAATGATCAGCGGATCAGAGATCTTAAGAACTACATTTGCTCTGCATTTGTTATTAAAGGAAGGCTGTGTTCAAAGAGCTCTCTCTCCTGCCTGAAACCAGATCAGGATTTTATTTTATTTATTTATATATTTTTTAAATTCTCCCTGGTTTTTCTTACTGGTAAAATAAAAGTGCAAGGACCACTGTTGTTTATACCTCTCCGGCTTAAATTAACTTTTTGACCTTGTTATAGCAGATATTCACTTCAGAGACTGATTCACATTTAAATGAATGCAAAACCAAAAAACAAACAGCAATAGATGATGGTGAGTTAAAAAAAATGTTACATCTGAGTAAAGGCCACAAGRGTTTTTGTCAGCTCATTATACATATATCAGTTGTGATGCATCAATGTCTGCGACAGGCCTGTGTTTCTATTGTTAGACAGGTGAGTGACAGCGGAGCGTCTGGGTCCTCGTATCAACCAACAGCCACATGCAGAGTTCATCACAACCTGTCTCCCCCTTTACACACCGCCACTGATCCAGCCAGCGTTTCATCCTGACAGATACATCTGAGGCTCCGCACTCCAGTCAGAGCTGGTTATTGTGAAATAAAGTAATTCAATTTAAAAAAAAAAAGAAAAGAAATGTCCAGTGGTTTGTGGTTTGGCTCACCATGCTCTGGTCCCCGGTTTTAGAGAAGGTCCTCTCGTCGGCGACGTCCCTCTTCACCCAGCTGTAGGAGACCATGTAGCTGGTGATGGGGGGGTGATAGATTGTCAGGGGGCGTTCCCAGCTCACGATCAATGCCGTCTGGTTTAGCGGCTGGATCTTCATGCTCACTGGGGCGCTGCTGCACACTGGTCCGGAATAAAGAGAGCAGTGTGAGGMGGAGGCAGCAAAGGGGAAAACAAACAACCCCCAAAAATAAAATAAATGAAAAAAATAGCTTTTGCATCAATCTTTCACTGACTGCATGAAGATGGAGAGGTGCTTGATCATATTTATACCGAGCCTGCTGAATGCAGGTTGCCTCTTAACATCCCCTTCTCTGACTCCTGAAACTTGATTTAAAGCCATTTTCAAACTGAGAATCCTCTAAAGGAGCAAAAGAATACAGTAACCTAATAATAAAAACAGTCTTGAAAGCTTTACTGGGGTCAGACACAACTTCAGGTGGAGGTGTAGATTATCACGATTCAGATCTGTGCATTATTATCTCGCCAGACTACAGACGATTTAAGATTTAATTTGGCAGCTTCCCACCCATTTCCAATCTGCAAGTTGCTCAATGTAGTATGTATGAGGTGAATGA
>NW_013952437.1:1491556-1510102 GCF_001266775.1 Austrofundulus limnaeus
ATATATATACAGTATATATACAGTTTATATATACACAGCCTGAAGGTGGCAGTGCAGGCTGCTGCTTGGAAATTTCCACAAAGATTCATCAGTATGAGGAAGGGACAATCTGGACAGGCCCCTCAGCACATCAGGGCAGTAGCAATCAGAAACTAGTGTCAAATGACTATGTGCTCTTACAGTTTCTGCCAAACTGAAATTGTCACCACAATTTTCCCCATTTGCACGGTGAGGCCGGGACGCGAATTATGCACCATGACATGTGAGAGATGGGAAGAAAGACAGGGAGGAAGGGAATCAGTCAAAGGATCACAGGGGGAAAAAAAACAACAGGAAGGAAATCTCAGGGTGTTGATTAGGTGTGACAGGTGCGAAATGCATCATAACCTGTCGGCTGTTCGTTGTCAGGTTCAGTAGCTCAAGAACAATAATTTAATAGCAGCTGAAGATGTCACTGTGGTTTTAGTGCCTGCATCGCTCCTGTCCTGACAATCACCTTCCTTTTCACAATTAACACGAGCATATTAATAACCCTCTAGATACCATCTTATCAGCTCCTGCTTTGCATTTTTAAATTTAATTTTGCAAATCATGGGCCTGAGAAATATTTTGAATATCTTAAAACTCCAGTAATCTACCSACATCATTTTCAACTCCTCAAATTGTTGCAGATTTGTTGCAGAAAAAAGGCAAATGAACAGCATCAGGCAGGGAATATAACKAAGCAGATATATGTAGTAGTTTATTAGCATCTAAATTATAAAAATGCAAATGACGCAAGACTCTGAATTTACACAATGCATACTCTAACCTCCCAAAAATAACCCTCCGAGAGCTTCCATCTTATCCAGCAATAGCACTCAGAGCAGAGCATGAATCTTCCTCTTGGCAGCTTSTACAATGAAGGGGATGAAGTGACTGTTGTCAACAAAGCCGCTCGACTGCGTCTCGCTTCTAAAAAGCTGTACGGTTTGTTTTAAAGCGGCAGACACGTCAGAATGATGTGGGGAAACAAGAATTTCTCTGCAAAATGAAAACAAAAAAATAAATATATCTGATTTAAACACACACACACAAGCAGTTTTTTTAAACTCTGCAGCAAAGTCATCTAAGAGATAAACACCGACACAGTCACTACAACATTTATTTTATGATAATGCAACTCTTGCCTGTTTGAGTCATTTCTAAAAGCAAAATGCCAACCTTTTTTTTTCCATTTAAAAGCCTTAACATGAGGATTTTGTTACTCCTCTCCATTTTACGTTTGAACACATTTTTTATAGATTATTAATCAGCTCATGTAACCGAGCTGTATAACTTTTAACTGTAGAAAACCGTGTTTTGGGTTCATTTTTTTCCATCAGCTGATTGCCTGGTAAATGTCAAAATACTAAAAGATGCCAGAGTAAGCTAAATTAGAAAGAAAAGCATGTAATATTTGCTGTGACAGAGTGAACTAGTTTGTAAACAGAGAGAACAATAAATCTGCTCTGCGCGTGAGACAGTGGCTCTGATTGAGCTGGATTTTACACTCGGTACACAGCAAACACAAATGATAAAATAAACGGTGCCTTATGGATCTTGAAATTCGTATTGGACAAACAATAAATCTGCACCACACAAACTAATCTGCAATCTTTATTTTGCATCAGAACAGTTTGCTCTGCATCTCGTTCGGTCAAACTTAGTCCTCGACCATTTAATCTACAGTAAATAAAYGTTCGGTCAAATATTAGTCGCAGATCTTGAGCCACTTGAAATTAAATCCATCATTTATGTCATTCGTTAAGAAAAACAAGTCTTCAACAGAGTCCTACGTTTGAACCAAAAGGCTGCCGGGACGGAAGAAGAAGAACTAAATAAAACAAAAAAAGGGGAAAAAAAAGGAGGAGAAGCAAAAGTGAAGATGTACCGGTTCACATTCATCCTGCCTGGTGACATAACACCACAAAAGCAATTTCACAACTTAATTTGTATGGATCTATTTTAGCTGTGCCACATATTAATGATGATTGCTGATCAGCCCTTTTAGAGTGCTCCAACTTCATCACAAGCATTCCCAATCAATTCTCCCCACCAGACACCAACAACACTAATTTAAGGAGCAGCAGCCTTTCTCATTAGTCTCCTTAGTTCTTGCACTTTCTGTTAAAGCAAGCGCAGCAAGATGCACACAAAAAAGCAAAAGATAAACAAAAGAAAAAAAGGAAAGAAATAATACTCTGATCAGCTGCATATGAGGTCTGAACCAGGGTTATTATAGTTAACTAAAACCAACTAAATAACGAAAACTGAAATTGAAAAAAAAAACATTTTAGTTAACTGAAATAAATAAAAACTGTAATACAATTAAAAAACTGATAACTAACTGAAACTGTATAATCTTTTTACAAAACTAACTGAAACTAACTGAGATTATAGATAGAATATCCTTAGTTTTAGTGTTTGTCAATTTATTTTGAGCCAGGTGGACTGAATAAATAAATCTTTTTTCTTCAAACCTAGCTGCGAGCATCTTACAGCACCTCATGGCCCGTAATGTGAAACTATAAAAAATACTAATACTAGAACTAATGAAAACTAAACTAAACTAAACTAAACTAAAACTAAGCATTAAAAAGTAATAACAACTAATAAAAACTAGCAAATCGACTCTAAAAACTAATTAAAACTAACTGAAATAAAAGAAAAAAGTAAAAACATTTTCTTCAGTATTAGCTGGCTAAATTACCAACTGCCACAAAATATAAAAATTTTCTGACATCTTTAATAAAATTAAGTACATAAAGTTCTATATGTGACACTAACTTTAAGTCCGTTAGCTGTGTTTTCAAGTAGCTAATGAAGTTTAAAGCTACCTAATAAAATGTTGCAATAGTAAATATAAAATTAACAACATTTCATAATAGAAAAAAAATAGAAAAAGGCTCAGCTAAAAATTCCTAATAGAAACAAACTATAGGGAAATTTAAATATGCTTTAAGTAACAATGACTTTTTCTCAATTTYAAAGTTGTTTTGTTTAATCATTTTATTTTTTGGCAAATACTCAAAACTATAAAACACTGAAGCATTAAAAAAGGACCCAACTTAAACACTAACCTACACACGCAAGAAAATGTGTAGAAGATTAATATTAAATATAATCTTTAGCCTCTTTGTTCTGCAGCCTGTTTAAAATATATAATTTGATTAAATTTCCTTAGGTGCAATGATRAAAATGCTGACCTGACGAGCAAAAATAACACTTTTAAAGGTATAAGTTGATTCTGTTGTACTGACGTGAACTGTTACATTAGTTCTGGACAATWCAAGACAATACAACATCAAACACACAAGGAAGCAAAACACATCTTACCTCTCGATGCCTCTGTGCTGTGAGGGCTTCCTAATATTTCAGTCAAATCTTTCTGCCAGGCATCTTTAACAGCTGACTTAAAGATCTTCCTATTGTTCAGGTCCTGCAGGGGTCTGAAGTTGTTCCTCAGGTACTCGACAGACTTGACATGGTCCTGTTGCTCCGTTGTAAAGATGGAGTAAAAAGCATCCAGCTGGATGGTAAGAAACACAGAATAGCTATCAGGATCACATTTAAGTGTTGCTGCTACTATGTCTGGGTGTGTGAGTAAATGTGTTAAAGGTAATATATCATGCAGCACCGCATTCTTAGCCACTTGCCAGTAGCTGACTGTTCACAAGTGAGGAACAGTATTTGCAAGAAACATTTACACCACAGGCTTCAGCAGGCACAGACTTCAATCATCACCCTGACTACCTGCTGGGCTGTAACTTCTCAATGGGGCAAATTTGTGGCCATTGATTGCCAAGAATGATCTCCTGCCGCGTGCTGTAATGACTACACATTACAGATACTGTGGAATCAATGTGTCCTATGGGTGCTTGGAGAAATGAATTACAGGTTCATAAAAGACTATCTGTGAGYGTCACAAACATTGTCGAGGTGGTCAATAACCTTGCGGCAGAAGTCATTTGGGAACAAAAGATTTGTCCTCATGCAAGTTCATAGAAATTCCACTGAGCCCTGCAAATTTCTGTGGCGCAGAATGCACAGGAGAATATGCAGCTGGCTAACCCAAGAATTGTATGTATAAAAGATGCAGCAAAGCATCTGTGGAGGGGAAGGGGGTGGGGGAGATCAGCAAAAAGCATGGGGCATGATTTGGCATATATTATCTCTCAAACAGCAATAACAGTTGGAGGTAAAACGCTGTAAAGCACGCAGGCGAGTGCTGTAAAATGCAACATTTTTCACAAAACATATGTTAAGCTGTTGCTCTAATAGCTCGAAATATTAAGCATTTAAACTGATGAACGTCTTTAGTTGTATGATATCCAACCCCAATATGGCGCGGTATTATTTCTTAGAGCCTATAGGCATTGTTTCAGAACCACGGCATGATATAGGTGCTATCTGACACCTACTATCACTCAAACGCCAGTAATTGGCTCCCCCTTCCTGTTTAATCATGCACTGCATTGGCAGTGATGGCTTTATATGCAAAGGATCTGGATGGGAAGGTGGGGGAAAAAAAAGGAGAAGCACGAGGGGAAATTGGTCACAGTGTTGGACTGCAAGTGATCCACTGAGTGTGCACAAATGGGATCTGGAGAATATCTGTCTAGGCTTGCGTGAGTGAAAGTGAATGTGTATGTGTGTGTGTGTGTGTGTGTGTGTGTGAGTGTAACTGGACTTAACGCACCTGTGAGTGGGACAGATATACCGGCCTGGAGAAGATGATCCACTCCACGACTTTGCTGCAGGGCGGAGTGGTCAAAGAGCCYGTGTATCGGTAATAACTGTCCACCGATGACGGCAGCAGATCCCTCAAGACGAACGACCTGAGGTTGGTCTCCTTTTCTGGGTAAAGAACGGGATTAAAATTTGTCAGCGCATGGATTTGTACAGCGCGGCGCTGTGTGCATCCACCCCATATCACCTCCTCACTTGTGGCATTTTTACTGCTTCCCCAAAACCTCCTCTAGTGGAAGGGCAGTAGTTAAAAGCCTCACTACTTGTTATCGCCCTGGCTACATCTCTGTACGGAGATGGGCTGAAAGAGGAGCAAAAGCAGGAGAGTCTGATAAGATGGCCAGCTCTGACAGCTGATCTGTGGCTGGGTGGTAGGGTGCTCTGCTCCATGTAACAACTGTGGCTAGGCTACGGGGATTAAGACAGATCCAAATGATTACCAGATCTCTCCTATCCTCTGATCAGGACCTGGCAATGCTTTGTAGTGGGGGGAGGGGGGACAAGCTGAAATCATCCAGAGGAAGATGCCCTTATCTCCAGTAAATATGGTGCGGGCTATGAAAGTTTGTTTGTTTTTCCTTGAATTATGATGAGAAGAGCCTAAATAAAGCAGAGTTTACGTCAGATCCAATCTCTCAGCTCGTGGCCTTATCTTAAAAGAAACAGAGGTCTAGGGTGTGGTTTGCATTCAGACTACAGAGGCACAGGAAGCCTCGCCCCTGTGCCTCATATGCAGTCTGAGTCAAATTCAGTATGCACAGCCTTTCTTCTCCCTGTCTTCAGACAGCGTACGTGCCCTATCGCTGCTGGGCCGCCGAGATGCTGATGGATGGATGACTGTGGGATAACGAGCTAGTGGAAAACCAACCATCCTAACGGGGGGGAAGGCGAGGAGCATTTAGCAGCTAGCAGGAAGAGAGTCCAAAAAGCACCACGTCCATGCCAAGCTTTCTTTCAGCTGGGAAATGGGATTCGGTGGTGCTAGAACAAACATCTGTGTATCTGTGCAGCACAGAGCGCCGCCGTGGAGGCTGTGAATCAGCAGCCAGAACAGGTTGTACATCAGCTGTAGGGCTCACGGTTCAGTCCGCAACCCCTTCACACAGTAGAATATCTCTTGGCAAGATAGAAAACCCAAAGATTCCACTAATGACAATAAAGCTCCTTACCAGGCAGATATGATGCTATTGTTTCCATTACGCGTGTGAATGTGTGAAAGAGAAACACAATTGCTTTAAGTGTCAATATAGCAGAAAAGTGCTTTGAAAGTAGGGACAATCCACTCCTTTGAAACTGATAAAGATTCATGAAATAATCTAGTGCAGCAGACAAGCTGGATAATTTGTCTTTATTAAAGTTATATTACACAATAAAAACGGCGCTCAGTGAGATAAAACTGCAAGTGGAATGGTCTCCCACCTGATGAGGAACTCAGTGGAGAACAGTCAGTTTTCTGCAGTGCAATTAGTTCAATTTAGAACCTATTTATTTTGAGGCCAAAACACATGTTGTTAGTGGTCTCAGGTGGGGGATGTTTCCTCTGCATCGTTTTACTTGAATAGATTCTTATTGGTGCATCTATGCAAACAAATTTATTTAAAAAGGGTAGGGGTGTTATGCAAAATCCACTTTTTTAAGCATTATATCATGTTGTCATCACTTCATCAAAACACACCGGAGTGTTAAAGATAGGCTACAATGTAAAGTCAAATTTATTTTTGATATATACAGCATTTTAATAACAACTGAATAAAACACAGTTACTTGATTCTGGTATAAGATTGAACTAATAGCCTGGAACATACATAATACCCCAAATTTAACCTTTACTTATTTGGTCAGGTCAAAGACAGTTATACAGTTTTATAAGTGCAGATTTTTAATATTCCATTTTTTTCAAATAAATTAAATAAAAAGCCTAGCATGCCTTCCTTAATACAGTAGGTACATTTTGTCTGCTGTTTACATGCTGGACCTTTAAATTAAAATCACTTTCTGTTGAAAATTATGGTATTGAAGCAGTTTTGGTCGATCTTTGTACAATCTTGTGAGATGTACAGTATATGAAATTCGGTAACAGAAAGAAAACTGTTGATGTTCCATTTAGAGTTGATGGTATTGAGATCTGAAGAGTGAGTGAGGTGAAGTTTTTGGGTGTCGTCATTGATGAGAAGCTGACAAGGAGACCTCATAAATAATTTAAGAACAAAAATAACAAAATCTATTGCACTATTGTACAAAGTAAAGGATTTATTTAATGATAAAGCTCTGTTTATATTATATAATGCAATAATTGTTCCACTCTTTATCTACTGTATTGATGTTTGGGGAAAAGCATGTAAAAAATTACACATCCCATTTTTATTTTACAGAAAAGAGAYGTAAGAATTATCACCAGAAAGCATTACTATCACCCATCAAATTCATTGTTCTATCAGTTGAAGTTATTGAAATTTAATGATTTGGTTGGTTATAGTATTTTATCAGTTATAGTATTTTATCAGTTATGTATAGGGCTCATAAAAACACATTACCTTCAAACATCCAATTACACTTTTTTAAAAGAAAGAGTTGTTATAATCTCAAGCGGATAGAAATGTTTGTAAGACCTAAAGTTAAAACCAGTTTAAAAGAACGGAGTACTTCAGTCCAGGGTATAAGATTATGGAATAATATGAAAGATGACATTAAAAATGCCAGATCAATATGCATGTTTAAGAGAATGATAAAGATTAATTTGCTGGAGAAGTATGCACATGTATGAAAAGTTGTTCAATGATTTAAACTTTTATTATTTTNAATAATAATAATAATAATAATAATAATAATAATAACAAAAAGTCCTGGAAAGTCCTGGATGTTGATTTAATCTAAGACTGCTCCTTTTTAATTTTTAAAGACAAATCACAAGGCCCACAAAAGCCGCACCTGGCTGTGCTGACAACAGAAACTAAACAAATAGGTAAATAAGCATGTAATCAAGGATAAGTCCATTTGTGCAAACCACAGGGCCTAAACCAAGTTCAGAACGACTCAATCCAAACAATTTAAGTTAATCAGCTTCCTTCAGAGTTCCTTATACTGCGGCCTTTAATGGAACTAATTTGTTGTCTGAGAACTCGGCAAGAAAGAGGCCTGGCCATTCATCACCCTTCAGATGTTATTAACTACATTACCCCATTAAGGACCCCCCCACCCAGGCTTCATTTACTCACCGAGATTAGCTCATGTGACCTGTTCTTGTTAACAGCACATATTGGAAAATGGGATTTTCAATTACACCCTTTTCATAGAAGTCAATAAAGCAACCTGAACCACTTGATTACACATTTTCTTAATGTATGTTTGCAGAGATATGACGACGGTCTCCTTGTGGGGTGGGGGGGATGATACAGCATCCACAGATAAAGTTGTTGATTTAAAAAAGAACAGGCAGGTGGTCTGAGGAATCTTTAAGCTGTCTGCAAAGCAGAGGGAATTGCTGTCCACATCTTCGAAATGACTCCAAGTTTATTTTATACTGTCCCCTCCCCCTTCATTTTCAGCACAAAGTGAGAGTGAAAACAAAAGCTTAAATGCACTCTTCATTCCCATGTTTCATTTAAACAAGAAAGATGAAAAACAAAGTCAGGTTTGGCATGATTTCCCAAGACAGCTGAATGTTGATCCAGGACCAAGGGAAAAAAAAACACAAGCAGAGATGTTAGATCATATCACAGAAAAGCAAATTTATTACTCTTTTTTAAAAACCAATGCTAGCACAGGTTTGTGCTGGTAGAAAAAAAAAAAGTTGCCGTGGTTGCTCTCTCCATATTACTTCATAAATATGTGTACTGTAAGTGTTTCTAAATAAACTGTAAATTTGACGTCTATTTTCTTCTTTGTACAAGTTTCTTATAGCGCAGTGGATTCAGCTCTTAGGCTCCGCGCAGATCAAGAGATCAACTCGACTCAGCCAACGCTCTCCTTATGTTTCTTACCCAACTTTTAGTTACACAACAAGCTTTCAGCGCCACTGAAGCTTTTATCATTCTCACTGTACGCTGACAGTAACGTTTATCCATATGGCCTCATGCTGGGTGTGCGAACATACACCCACCCGTCCAAGGTAGGATTTGTAATCCATGTATAATTAATCTAACCTTGGTGACATCCTAATGTATTATAGGAAAAGATCTCCCCATGGTACCTCGAAGGCAGGAAAAAAAAATCACAGTTTCATTTTTCATCACGCCGTTTGAGCGAACAGGTGGTCCATCTATCGATTTCCCCACTTCACTCCTATGAAAAAGGCCATGGTTAGATTAATGTCAAACTCAGGTGCCACAGGCCAAGCAGTCCACTGGCTCTTTTTTTTTTTTTGTAAACCGAAGATTATTTTTAATTGAATTTATTTATTTGAGAAAAAGGGGCAGATATAATAAGAATTTTTCTTCTTCTGCAGCCTTTCATTTCAATTGTGGTTTATACTTTTTGTTTGTTGTTGAATTTATGTTGTTTTTAAAGAAATGAATGAAATGAATAAACTAAACTAAACTAAAGATTGCACAATCTTATGTTCAGGGTATTGTTTTCCCAGTGACTTGTGTAAAATTTTGCCAACAGACAAAAACAAGCGCAACATTATCATCTGCCTTCATTTATCRGTGGCAGGTGCTGTAAACCACCAAGTGGAAAACATGCTTCCGCAACCCAAAATTTCATACCCTCACTACCTATGCACAACATCTCATTATGGATTTTAATTAGAATCAACTCTGTGACATCCACATCTGGTTTTGTAAAATCTTCTGGAGTTCAGAGATATTGCATACTGGCTTTATTTCTCATCGTATCTTTGTCGATGTACATTTATGCAAAGAAAACGTCTGTCAGCAGCAGATTTTTAAACAAGCATCCAGTGGCACAGCAATATTAACTTTATAAAATAGTAAGCATTAAGATTCGGGGTATAGCTCGCAGTACAAAACATCAATAGTTGTGGATATAAAGTTTTGCAGAAGCCACAGTCCATGAAACCGAGAGCTGTCTAATTGAAGTTCAGATGTAATAATTAGTTCTGTGTCTGGGAGAGAAACTCTGCGGAGGTCTCCTCCTGCAGAGCTATACTACTACCAAGGGACGGGCAGTAACCCGCAAATTTATTCTCTGTTTGAAGTTGCACTCTGCTCGTAGTTTTGGTTTTTATATTAATTTGGGAGACAGAAATATGGCACTCGGCGTTTAAGCAGTAGAATTTAAAAACATCAGTATTTGGTGCATGACGACATCTTTACTGATGGAGAAATTTACCTTCAGGATCAGCCATCACCAGCTACAAAGCAATGTCAAAGGGATTTACCCAGGGTCAATTGTTTTTTTTTTTTTTTTTTTTTTTTTGGGAAAATCCCACACAAATTTAATTCCTACAGTAAAGCTTTGTGATAAAGAGATTTGGCTATGAAGAGGAAAAATATTTATATAAAAAATACTTAAAAAAAATCTCCATCTATCTACTCTCTAAAGTCTATTTGACTGCACTTGTCACATAAATACAAATCTTTTACATGAAACAGAGTTATGCATGGGATGGCTGTTTGATTACTTACCATGATGCACTACTCCTTTCAATCCCTGGATGATTGGGTCCACAGCTGGGTTGTCTTTTTGCCCAAGCTGCAGGGGACATGTCCAAAGACAAAAGGATTAGAAAAGAGGATTAAAATACTTGGATAATAATTTATATATATATATAAACAAAAGTAGCAACATAAACTGAATAAAAGGAGAAAAAAGAGCAACATAAAAAATGCATTTTAATCAGATATTCACTACTACCATCTACTGAATGAATTCAAATGGTTCTTTTCAAGGCCAAAGGACAATTTCAAAGCTGAAAAGGAAAGTTCAAATCATTTAGAGCTGGATTTTGTGAGAAATAAGAGAAAACTATTTTGTAAACATCAACATCTCTGTCAGTTTCACTTCACACAGCTGTAAACAGACATAAAATTCTATGTGAATAAATGTAATGCTAAACTGAAGGCAGTAGGAAGGTTAAAGAGTATTCCCATGAATTGCTAGGAGATTTCTCGGATTTGAGTCGTTTTTAGATGGAAGCTAAGACTTTAGGAATTTTCTGTCTGTGATTATCATCAATATAAATATTATTTTTAAAAATACGACAACTGTCGCAGTCTTTTTTTTACTGTTGATCACTTCTTTTCATTTTCTTTTCACTACTTGTTACCGTCAAAACGAATGGCTTTACTATATTCTTTAATACAACTGTCATTCTCATTTTACAGATTACTGTGCAACTACACAAAAAAAAATAGAATGCATGAAATTATTTCAACTGACATGAACTTATCTACTGTGTAAGAATCCATGTAAAATGTTCACTACATTTGCCATGTTTGTATTGTGATATTCAATATGATGCTGAGTGGTCTCCATCTGAAGCCAAAAACTAATAATATAAACAAGCTAAAGTTGTGTGGCAATTTCACGTGTGAAAAAAAAAAAAACCCTGCTGGAAAACCTTGTGCGGTGTCATCTGCCATTTTTGCACTTTTTTTTTTTTCATTTGGCTACTGCATCTGAACGTGGGGTTTGTAATGGTAACAGACTGTAGTGGGTCTCCTCGCAGTGAGGAGTCATAGTTTTGCAAACAGCAGCAGTCATGCAGGCAGGCAGTCTGTCCAGACCATAAGTATTTGGCCAGTAACACAGTCTTTGTACTTGAGACTATGTGTTTCAGCAAATTACAGCCGAAACAAGTGAAAACAGCATTAAAGAGCAAAGTTTCAACTCGGTTTAAGTTGGTTCACAGAAATATCAAATGCTGTGTGAGATAAAAGGCAGACTGTTTAAAATGCAATGCTGATACAAATAATACTTAAGTAATGTTCTAAATATCTTATTTTACAATTTTTCTTTGAACCTAGTTTTTTCCTGATAAAAACAGTTCACCTCAGATGTTCATTTTCATTTTGCTTCATTGGAGTGCTAGGTTTTGAGGAACTGATGCATAAACTGTAAAATGTACAAGTAAAGCCAGAGGAACAAGTGTTTGCACAGGTGTGAGGCAGGGAGAGATGACTTCCTGATGAAACAAAACCCAAAATGAGGAAATAATGGCTGAAACAGCTGAGGCAGCCGAGAGGTTGTTCGAGAAACTCCACTTTCAAAAACTCGATTGCGTCTGATTGAGCCTGCTGAGCTCACAAGATAACTACAGGATGAAATTTATTATTCCAGGGAATTTTCCACCAAAAAGTCAAATAGCTTCTGCGGTTGTCCTAAAACGACAAGCACTGCCCATGTGGAGCCTTGGACCGAGTATGTAAATTACGGCAAAGGAGACAGTGTCGCACCACCCAGCAAGTAAAGTAGAAGGCTGTAAACACAGGCCACAAGTCATTAAGCCACATTAACATATGCATCAGTGTTTTTCCTCTACTGTTCCTGTGGTCCACCCACTGCCTCTCAAAGCATCAAACTGAAGGGGAACCTTGTCTGTAGCCTCTTTCACACTCGCACTGCCTCCCATAATCTGACAGCATCTGAACGTGTCAGTGTCACGCGTGAATTATCCCACTGGCCCGAAACATTTTGAGATGGAAATCTGACTAGATGGGACCTTGTAACACTATGTATCACTTTCAACACGGCAAGTCTGAACTGCCTCCAACACATTAACAGACTGTCACACAGAATCTGTGATTTCTGATCAGCTGTTCAGGAGAATCAAACTGAGACATTTAGTGAATAAAAGGTCTTCCATTCCTTGAAGGAGTGCTCATCACCAATCAATTTTAATGACTATATTTTAAATTCAAAACAGCCACCTCGGCCACATCGTGAATAACTCCCAGCTACCACTGCATCAAAGTTTAGCTCAACGTCTGTTAAACTGATTGATAGGGCTTTTTGTATTGTCTATTGCTGGTAGCTGTGGCAGATATCTTAAATGAATCCAAAATTTAAATATATGTTCATCAAATGATTACTTTTTAGACATAGAAATGTTTGAAAGAAGCGTAAGAAACATTTACAAAAAGCTAATGGTAAAGCGATGGTTTTAAGACACCTATAAAATCATCCTGTCGTGTTACAGATTTAAATATAGGTATTGAGGGAAAAAATAGTCTTTGGATGACACTTTCCATTTATGTTTTGCCTACACTTAATTGTTGGCGATGATCAGCAATATCCTTCAGCACAACATTTTCCTAATATTTCTAATGTCCTACTTACAAGACAAGGCTGGACCAAAGAGTGTAGGGATGCGGGGACCGATCCTCCGTTGAACGACATTAATTCAGGTCAGTCAGAGGAGAATAAATTGTGTTGAACTGAATGCTGAATGTGGATAATATGCACACCTTAGAGGCCTTTAATAGGCCTTTGGGGAGCGCAGCAAGAACTCTCCTCATTGATTAGAAATGGTAAATCTGAGCCAATGTGTGTGCGCCCGTTTAAAACACCCCTCCCACTGTAAACTGCTATTCAGCGCATTGTGTATGGTGGTGCTAATTGCAGTAAGCAATAGGGCTGTCAGGACCCAGCGGAGGCATTTAGGTCCTCACACACACATGGTTCATCACTGTCGGAGCGTAGACCTACATTACGAAACACCTGTGTCCCCATTCCAGCCTCCCGCTGCCACATACCTGACCCGTACCCATATATACGATTAAGCTAAATCTTACAATGCATTGATCACCTGCCATTATAGGTAAAGGTATTGTTGAAAGAAACCAGCACGACACAGAAAGAGACTCTGAAGTTGTCAGTGCAGCTGCTCACAGCTTATAAACCTCTGAGGGGCTTTTACACTTAACAGAAATTAGGGCCAATCTTTTCTATTAGGAGCCTATGTGCTCAGATCTTCAGGGGACAATTTGTGGTATCTAGTACAGTAAACAATCCAACACAGAACCAAAGTAGAAAATAGGAATCGGTTGAAGAGATTACGCATTATGTCTTCATACGGTAATTTTATAAGCCTGTACATAAGAACATTTCCCATCAGTGCTCTAAGCAACTACTTACAGAGTTGTTACAAAGACATTTTCCTCAAGAGCAAAACAGCTCCACTAAGAGAACTACATTGCAGGTACCGTTCTTAGCGCCTGGATGTTTTAAAATGTTGCAACGTACTGCTGTGATGATCACACTTCAACTAGCTGAATGCTAATGCCAGCATGCTACATGTAGCAGGTTCTGATAGCATGTCATGTTCACGGTCCTACTTAGGAAATTTCCATGCTGACATTTGCTAATTAGCAGAGAGTTAGCACAGCTGATTGAAATGTCAGTAATTCATCCTCATGAACCAAGGAACTGAATAAAATGAACTTTCACCTGACATAGTATCAGAGTCAAAAAATATTCTGAGTTAAATATTATTATGTAGATCAAATTTCACAACATTACAATAAAACAACTGTTAGATTTATTGAAGTGGTGCTCTGCAAAGTAGTTATCAGTCATTAGAGCCTGACCTGTCACAGACTGAACAAATATGTAACTAAATATATAAATCTTTTTTAGTGGATGTTATTTATGGAGAATATTTCATTAATAACTAAATTAAATAATACAAGGATATCATACAGGATTGTATACCAGTTCATGCCAGCACACAGTAACACAATCACAAAGTCAGAATTATCTGTCAGAATTATTGCTGACAGACTGAAGAGTCTCAGTTGATAGGTGGACTGATGCAACCAGCAGCCTCAACACGTAATTTCACAGTCTCACATGTTCAGCTGAGTAAACAGCAACAAACTAGCCAAAAGGACTCATAAAGTAGTGTAGAGGTTTAAAATTGGGTAACATAAATTCCTTGTACTAGTATCATTTTTTTGGCTGAAATCTGCTTTAAAAAAAACAGCTCGGCTAGCTGTCAGTCTGACTCCTGTGTGAAAATTTATACCCGTTTCTACAAACTCTGTCTACTACAGATAAGGTATTAACCACTGACGCCCAAGTCACAGAATTATTTCAATCATAACTATTCCTTTAAGAAGTTTGGACCAACATACCAGTGGGTGCTGTGTATTCTCAGATGTCTTTAGATAAGCCTTGACCTTTAGTTCTGATACTTTACCTCAAAGAAGACAGCCATGGCAGCGATGATGCGTCTCTCCTTGATGGCAGCGCTGAGGCTGTCAAAGTCATCGGAGTTGTAAAGGTAGATCTGCATCTGGGACGGGAAACAGAGCATAAAAACAGCTTGAGGAGTGGACAAGGAGAACCGAACAGCGCTGTCATCAATCACTTGGAYGCACTGCTGAGAAGCTGATGAAAAGCCGTTTTGAGGGGCAGAAAAAAGGGTGTATTTATCACTCCTATAAATCTCTCATAATCTGTGTCAGTCTTTTTTGTGTGCTGCCACTCCTAGAGGGTGCCAAAGAAATACGGCACCCTGTTCCTTAGGGCGACCATCCTCACAGATGATACTGTAACGAGCAGAGGGGGGGAAAAACTGAGGGGAACGTTCTTCTTCTTTTTTGTTCCTCCCTGTGGAAAGATCTAACAGAATGGTATGCCTCTAATCATGGCTTCCAATTACCTTAAATCACCCACAACACCGCTTCTGATTTCACAACAAAGCTGGGATGTTTGAATATAATTTGAAACACATCATACACAGAATATATCATATACCTGTCATGCCTCTAGCTTTCAGTAAAAAAAGGAGTAAAATCTAATTTCTTTTATTTCAAAGCAGACATATTATGATAGTGCTGATCAAAATCAGCTTCTAATAGTAGCCATCAGAGCTGTCTGTCATCTTGCTGTCAGACCTCAGTAAACTGAAAGAAATTCCTTTCATGACAGTGACTGAAGCTAATTGGCAATAATAATAATAATAATAATAATAATAATAATAACAAAAAGTCCTGGAAAGTCCTGGATGTTGATTTAATCTAAGACTGCTCCTTTTTAATTTTTAAAGACAAATCACAAGGCCCACAAAAGCCGCACCTGGCTGTGCTGACAACAGAAACTAAACAAATAGGTAAATAAGCATGTAATCAAGGATAAGTCCATTTGTGCAAACCACAGGGCCTAAACCAAGTTCAGAACGACTCAATCCAAACAATTTAAGTTAATCAGCTTCCTTCAGAGTTCCTTATACTGCGGCCTTTAATGGAACTAATTTGTTGTCTGAGAACTCRGCAAGAAAGAGGCCTGGCCATTCATCACCCTTCAGATGTTATTAACTACATTACCCCATTAAGGACCCCCCCACCCAGGCTTCATTTACTCACCGAGATTAGCTCATGTGACCTGTTCTTGTTAACAGCACATATTGGAAAATGGGATTTTCAATTACACCCTTTTCATAGAAGTCAATAAAGCAACCTGAACCACTTGATTACACATTTTCTTAATGTATGTTTGCAGAGATATGACGACGGTCTCCTTGTGGGGTGGGGGGGATGATACAGCATCCACAGATAAAGTTGTTGATTTAAAAAAGAACAGGCAGGTGGTCTGAGGAATCTTTAAGCTGTCTGCAAAGCAGAGGGAATTGCTGTCCACATCTTCGAAATGACTCCAAGTTTATTTTATACTGTCCCCTCCCCCTTCATTTTCAGCACAAAGTGAGAGTGAAAACAAAAGCTTAAATGCACTCTTCATTCCCATGTTTCATTTAAACAAGAAAGATGAAAAACAAAGTCAGGTTTGGCATGATTTCCCAAGACAGCTGAATGTTGATCCAGGACCAAGGGAAAAAAAAACACAAGCAGAGATGTTAGATCATATCACAGAAAAGCAAATTTATTACTCTTTTTTAAAAACCAATGCTAGCACAGGTTTGTGCTGGTAGAAAAAAAAAWAGTTGCCGTGGTTGCTCTCTCCATATTACTTCATAAATATGTGTACTGTAAGTGTTTCTAAATAAACTGTAAATTTGACGTCTATTTTCTTCTTTGTACAAGTTTCTTATAGCGCAGTGGATTCAGCTCTTAGGCTCCGCGCAGGTCAAGAGATCAACTCGACTCAGCCAACGCTCTCCTTATGTTTCTTACCCAACTTTTAGTTACACAACAAGCTTTCAGCGCCACTGAAGCTTTTATCATTCTCACTGTACGCTGACAGTAACGTTTATCCATATGGCCTCATGCTGGGTGTGCGAACGTACACCCACCCGTCCAAGGTAGGATTTGTAATCCATGTATAATTAATCTAACCTTGGTGACATCCTAATGTATTATAGGAAAAGATCTCCCCATGGTACCTCGAAGGCAGGAAAAAAAAATCACAGTTTCATTTTTCATCACGCCGTTTGAGCGAACAGGTGGTCCATCTATCGATTTCCCCACTTCACTCCTATGAAAAAGGCCATGGTTAGATTAATGTCAAACTCAGGTGCCACAGGCCAAGCAGTCCACTGGCTCTTTTTTTTTTTTTTGTAGAGGATGTTAAACAACCGTACAACAAAGCTCAATAATCCAGTTCATGGAAACTCTTTYCCCCCCTTGTTTCCTGTCTATATGCTTGCTATATTTGTGTAATTTAAAGGTTTTGGTCAGGTGGGACCTTCTTTTATTCCCCCTAGGGTGAAAAATAAATACTTCATGTGACGTAAAGCTGAATGCGACTCATTTGGACTCGGAGAGAATTAAAAAGAAACCTGGGGGAAAAAAAACTGTTTCAGTTTAGCAGAAGCAAAAATGAAAACAAGTCTGGGAGTTCGACCTTCTTGGTCATGCTGCTCAAATCTTGAACGTACCACACACTCGACAAAACAAAAGCTAACTTGTGCAGTTAAAGGTCACCCTGTACACACARCACAAATATTTATACCTACTTTTACAACGTGTGCAATGTTGCTGCACACATCTTGTCAGATTTAATATAATCTCAAATACATCAAATTGTTCCGAGTCATAAATATGAAAAATGAAAATAGCAAATCTTACAAGATGGAGCAGTCAAAAGGCTAAAGGCTAGATCCTACAAAACCCATGTTCCCCCCACCCTCCAGACATTCATCATTTGATTTCACTTCTACCTTCTGGTTCACAGCGTGGAATAATACATCATGCTTGATAAATGCAGTCTGACTTATTGACAGAATTATTTTTGAAAAGCACACCTCCCACTCTGTGTTGTTTCTGTGCTGCACCGCGTACACAAACATGCAGTCAGATGGTGACGACTACTGCTCTCCTTAAATGAAAAGTCGGCGGTAACTGAACTTTTAAGTTAAAAAGGAAAAAAAATGAAAGAAAAGAGAGAGAGAACTATTCTTTCATGGAGAATGTGAGTGAAGTTGCCATGACAGAGTTCTGTTCAGGCACACTGTGTCACATGAACCCCATCTGAGCTGCATGTCTATGTTCACTAAATAGATCACAAAAGGAGGGTGACTCATGATTTTACACAGAAACTATACACAATCTCCATTTTACACAGCAAAATGTAAAGTAAACATCTCTTACAAATTGATATATTATATATAAAAAACCACATATTTAATTGAAGAAAATCCAAAAACAAAACAAAACAAAACAAAACAAAAAATTGGGACACAGTGCCTGTTTACCACTGTGCTGCGTCAGTTCTTATTTTGACACAACTTTGTACATTTTTGGGAACTGAAGAGACTGACTGATGTAGTTTTGAAAGTGAAGTATTTTTTTCACTTGTTGCTTTAGATTGCAACTCAACAGTTCAGCCCCGGCTTTGTTGTAGTTTTGGTTTGTAAAAACCAAAAAATAAAAAAAATAAAAATAAAAATAAAAATAAACCTTTTCAAAGAGTGAC
>NW_013952437.1:1510112-1514021 GCF_001266775.1 Austrofundulus limnaeus
TATATATATAGTCTTGTTTGAATTAAAGGGGGCATATCATTTTTTTTGTTTTTCAACATGTATGTGAAACGCCTTGTTTGGATTTAAAGACACAGCCTCAAGACGAGTTGATCTGAGACACACCCTAGAAAATGGGCAGGGYTTGTGGAGTTACAATAAGGAGGAATTCAGATCAAAGTATTGCAGTTACACTTTTAGACCCCAACTGAATGATTTAAATGTGAAAAAAGAAGGATTTAAAAGTATTTTAGGTCTCCTTTAAAGATTGTTTTATGTGAGCCACAAAATCATAAAGCTGGATTTTGAACTGTGTGTTGCTAACAAACCAACTGATCTCTCTCTTTTCACGTTTTGCCAAAAAATAAAAAAACAAAAACAAATTTTAATTCTATTTTATTCATCAGTAAGATACAATCCAACATGAGTTCCATTCAAACTAACTTTTGGAACTCAAGGCCACTCTGGGAATATAAAAAATACTTCTAACATTTTTTGTTGTCATTTTTTTAACACTGCACACATTTCCCAGTCTTCTTGGACTACATCGCTGGCATCACATTTGATTGTGTTGCTTTCTGTGTTCATTTGAATGATTTTAAAAATCATTTGCTTCTATCATTTGTTTTTAGTTTTACATAGCGTCCAAGATTTTTTGGAAATAAAGTTGGAGCCTTGTGCATGTAAATGAGACACATTCATTACTGTCTAAAAAAGCATTTCAAATTAAAAAATATATAAATAAAATCAGCAGTGGTCGTTTTAGTGCTGCCAGTACCACTGCTGGYAAATTTGCATTCCCTGAATCAGCACAGGGTTTTGCTGCAGTTGAGGATGATTAGGCTTCTTCCTGCTTTTTCTGCACATTTTAAAATTAGACAAATTGGGAAAAAGAATTTTATTTTGTTGTACGTTTATGCACACCTTGGAGTGAAKTTAGAATTAATTAGATTAACTGATTAGTTAACGTTTTACAAATGACTAGAAAATCTATTTATTGAATTACATTTTTTTCCCAGTATAAATAAACTACAGGTTGTACTGAATAAAAACACCAGAACACAACATGGAAGTCATCACAGCACTGMGAAGTTTGTAACAGAGGCAAATGAACTCACACAAACAGCCTATAGTCTTAAAGTTCAAAACAAATCTTGGGGTTTAGGGACTTGATATTTGAAAAACGAAGCACAACGTGATGTCTGTGTGTTGTCTCATCAGCTGACTGTGTGTTAAGTTACATTCTGTGGTGCAGTGTTTCCAGTAATGATGTGCTTCAAGGGTTATTCAGACTACTGATCTGAAAAGAAGTGCACCCTGCAGAAAAGACCAGAAGAGCTGAGATAAATAGGTCGCCCCACGCCCTAAACTCTGCGTACGTAAATGGTTAAAAATGGGGAGTTGTTTGCCATGTCTGTTTGTGGTACAGACTTTTTATTTATGAATTTTTATATTTATATGTTTTACTTGAGCAGGTTTTGCAGTTATACAGCTGTCTCTATAGCAGGAAAAGGCTAGATGTTTGAACCATTAACTTTTTTTTCTGTCTCCCTGTTACTGCTTGCTTGCTTCTGCTTGCTGAGTAGTTTTTTATGCACTCAATTGCAGCATGTGGTGTCCAGGTGTTACAGCTTACTCAGGATGTTTAGACACATTTCCTATACAGCTATAAAAAGACATGGAGCAGACATCACCATCAAGCAAAATTTAGTTATTTTCTTCCCCACGACTATGTAAAAAAAAGTAAGAAAAGAAAGAAAGAAAGAAAGAAAGAAAGAAAAAAAATGAATGGCTTTTTTTTCTCTTTTCAAAATGAGCTGAGCTACTTAAGCCTTTCCACCTACCTCTTTTCAGGTATGCATCGAGCTTCTTATTTGTGTAAAATGAAAGATTAGTGTTGGAATCTGTGCTCCTTCACGTCAAAAAAAATTAAAATTAAAATTATAAAAATCTTGATGAACACACACAGACATGCCACAAACCTATATCTCTCATCTTTGAATTATGTACCTGGAGGGCATAATTTTCATTTTCACCTATATGTGACGATTGTATATAWTCCGGTGCCCTTTAACTCCGCGCTGAATGCAAAAATGATGTGGCAAAAATAAATCWAATTACCCAGCCATTGAGCATCAAAAGAAGCGCTGTTAGAAGAGGCTGCAAAGATGAGGGCCAAGAAACAAAYAGGAGTCGGGCTGGAGCTGCCTGTTTGGATTTACTACAGAGAGGCAGTTTAGCAGCAATATACTGCTTTTTACACATTGTTAAATAGAAATGAATTATTAAAAGTGTTACATCAGAGAGTGTAAAAAGAATATTTACTTTAACCCTACAGAATATCAAACGCATGGTATATTTGTTAATTTAATTTTGATAATTATGAGCCGTGCAGCAAACGATAAAATATGAAAGGCAGTCAGAACTTACTCTCTGCATGACATTCAAAGAGTGAGATTTGTACTTTAATTCATTACTCAGAATAAATCATMACTGAGGCACTTTATACTCTACATCGTTTTTATTAAAGTTTTTGATGTTTTTTTTTTTTGTTGCTTTGCCTTTATTAATTTCGATCCGTTCTCTTTTTAAACCAGTTGCACGCTGCAGCTTCAATTAATAACACAGGACCATCTCTCTCTTTAAAGGGTTTCTAAATCAATGAAACTCTCTAAACCCATCTTGCAATAAAAACTTTTAATTGTTACTTGAAACAAAACAAAAACTAATATTGTTGTGGATTATGTCATCAGGTACTTGTTTTTACTAGTTTCGGCATCAAGGCGTTTTTGAGCAAACTGACAAAAATATGTTAACATGGCGGAATAACATTAAAATTATGTTGACTCATAGGACTTAAAAAATGGAGACAATGTTAAAACAAAACTCAGTCCAGTAAAACTATACAATTCTACATTTTGTATTTCAGGTACTGGTGCTTGTAAGTGTGTCAAGACTATAACAATGTGTCAGACTATTGCAGGTAGGAAATCAGTTTAATTTTTTCCAAATTCCGGATTTTCTGTTTTTATTTTTCTAAATTCTGCTTTTTTTTCATTTTTCTTCTGAATTCCACATTTTAATTCTTCTTGTTGTTGTTTAAGACATGACAGTTTGGCTGTAAGTGGTCATCAGATGTTATCTTACGCATCCAGTCAATCGTGCGCTGACAATACTTACAGAAAAGTTGTTCTTCACATTTACAAAAATGCACTAAATGTTGTGTTAACCTTCACGTTTTAAGATTTTGGAGGATGCTGGTGTTTCAATGAGTCTCTTCTCCGAGGCTGACCTACCTTTTTTTCTGTCAGTATGGACAGGAGAGCCCACCATCAGGTAACAGGTTAACCAGGTAACAGCAGGTACAGAGGGCGGCAGCAGCAAACACCTCAAAAACCACTATGTATCATTACCCTACACGCCCAATAAGCACGTTCTGTGAGATTGTTGTATTGTATTCCATTTTGTTTGTACAGTTATTCTGTCCACATTTTCTGCATCACAGAAATCCTAGGTCAGGGCTTTTCAACTAAACTGCTCCAGGGGCCACAGTCACRCAGGCCAACAGCTAAAGGGCCRAACATCCAGCAAATAAAGTCATTATGTAGGGCTGTGYGGTATATGTGATAGATGGTAAAAATGGTATGAAGTTGGCCTACGGTAGAAATTTACCCTCTACTGTCCTATYGTCATTACGYCATCGCACCTGTGTCAACAGGGCTGCGAGTGCAGAGACAACTGAGCAGGAGTTCGAAATATAATGAAGAAGTTATAGCATTTAAAACACGTACAGAGAGAATAAAACCTCAAAATTTCTCCCTCCCGCTGTAGAAAAGTTACGTCAGGATCACCCCCCGCCCCCGACTTCCCCCGACTCTCCCGCTGCACGTCGCACAGAGCGAAGCTTTAACA
>NW_013952437.1:1515441-1521205 GCF_001266775.1 Austrofundulus limnaeus
ATTCTAGACAGTTTATCAGCTAAAAAAAGTTAATTTTGGGGTAAGTTACTCTTTAAAGCCGTGTAGGATCAAATGCACTAAATCTTATTTATTGTAAAGGTGGAGTGATAATGTTTTTGGTAGGGCTGTGCGGTATATGCGGTAGATGGTAGAAACGGTATGAAGTTGGCCTATGGTAGAAACTTACCCTCTACCGTCCTATCATCAGTTACATCATCACACCTGTGTCAGCAGGGCTGTGAGTGCAGAGACACCTGAGCAGGAGTTTGAAATATAATGAAGAAATTCTAGCGTTTTGAAACACGTATAGAGAGAATAAATCCTCAAAATTTCCTCCTCCCACTGTAGAAAAGTTACGTTGTGTCACAGGATCTTTTCCTCCTCCTGCTGCACGTCACGCAGAGCGAAGCTTTAACAACTGTAGTTTTTCACACCCAATTGTCGGAGAAAAAAACTTGTTTTTTATGTATTGTTACCCACAAAGATGATTAAAAAAGACATGAATGTTTGTTCAGTCATAAATCCATCTTGCACATGTAAAGTCAGCTCTGATGATGAAGATGATGAAGATGAGCGCGCAGCAGAGCAGCAGCTGATAAGTTCAGCAGGCAGAAGCTCATTGCATGGCAGGAAGACATTAAAGCAAAAATGCTGGTTTTGATTAAGATTACAGTTTTCTGCAAAAGGAAAATAACAATAAAAGCTCTAAAAATTATATTATCTTTACTTTTTATGATAATTAATGATAGATATTTTTTAACTTAATAATTTTATATATTTGATCCTATTGCATTAATCAAGTGTATTAAATATGTCTTTCTTGCTGCCATAATTTTCATCTCTGCAGCTTTGAGCTGCACTAACTGGTAAGAAGCAACCCTGTGATTGGTCGAGATGTTTTTCTCTGTGCTCTGTTAGTAAAAAAATTGTTCAGCTTTCCCCAGCCAAGGTCAGAACTTTCTGCTGAGACCTGTTTTAAGCATCCTCAGAAACTTCTCAGTCTTTGCAAAGAGAAAACTGTTTTAAACTGAATGGTYMTGTCTGTGTCTGKTTCATTTCTTTTTAAGGTGTAATTTAATGTCCAATCTGACAATTTTCTACTGCGATACCGTTACCGTGAAGGGGTTCAATTCATACCGTGATATGAATTTGAGGTCATACCGCCCAGCCTATCATCATGTGAATAAATGAAGTATTACAAAGATCTGTTACCTTTGAAACAGTTTATTTAATTTTTACATAATCATAAATACAACATACAGAACCCTATGTAATAAAGTAGTGAAAATAAAACAATATCAGAACTAAAAATAACACATTAAGCCTCCTATTTAACACAAATTTTGACATCTCTGATTTTTCAAAAATTTTAAAACTATATTTTCACTTTCATAGTTTTTTCTTCAACTGCTTATAGCTTTAACTGTCTTGGGTGTTCATTGAAATTGTTTTTACCAGTTTCTAGCCAAGATYCTGACGTTTCTGTAGATACCAAAACATGCCAATGTTTAAGTAAAATAACCTATAGTAATTAAAGTAGAAAACTGGGGGCTTAGGTTTAGGAGATGAATGGACCAATTGGCGGGCCGAGCTTTGGTCACTCGMGGGCCGGATGTGGCCCGCGGRCCGCCARTTGAATAGCCCTGTCATWGGTTCTTACTGAAGGGTGCTGGTATTAAGCTTGTATTTTCACCTTCTGATTCTCAACATTATATTTGTATTCATATTTTCTTTTTATATAAGTAAATGTTAGGTTCATTAGTAACTCTAAATTGTTCCTGTGTGTGAGTGAGAGTGTGAATAATTTTTTGTCTCTGTGTCCCTGTGATGACATTAAYGCCATTATCAGCCCAGCTGAGTTCTGTTCCACGTCTCTCTTCTGCCAGCTTAATTTCTGACTGCTCACATCTGAGCRGGAAGTGATTTATGAATGACCAGAGAGAGGATAAAGGCAGTCTGATGTGTGCAGCAATTTCGTGGAAAGGTCTTCTGAAAGAGCCTAACGGCAGCAGGAGGTAAAAAGAAAATGCAGGTAAAGTAAATGAATGGATGGATGGATAAATCAAAATAAAAAAAGAAGTACCAACAAAACATTCCAATGCTGAATTTTCAGTCGCACTTTAACTTAAAAAACAACAATGATAATTTAATTTGACTATTTGTTTAGAATTAAGTTTGAAACTGGAGCTGGGCAAAAAAAAGTGCAATTGCAATATTATTGGTGAATATTAGGCATGACAAAGAACACATTTATCTCACACCTCTTTAACAGTTCGATATTATAGTGCTCACAACGCTCTTTTTTATGGTTTAACCTCTCATTCACTAACATTTAAACAGTATGAACATCCAGGGAAGTGAGAGAACACTAAACTGGTCAGATGTATTACTGACGCAGAACACAAATACTTGACACATAAAACCTGTGATTTTTTTGCAGTCCGTGTAGTTTTTGATATTGATTTTGAACACATCAGTATCACGACTGCAATAAATATTTGATATACCGAGTTTAGAACAAAGTTCTATCCATAGAATATCTTGGAATAAAAATGGTAAAACWACGAAAGGCATGAATTCTGCATCAACTGTTTTATACCCCTGGGCGTGTGAAGGTTGAAAAACCAACATTTTGAAAAGCACCACCAGGTCCATTCCTGAAAGAATTCTGTAAAATCTACAAGTCGACTTGTGCCTTAACCTTTATTTTAGGGTTCAATAATTAAACAGTTTAGGAGGGGTATTAGCTTGCAACCTATTTAAACGCTGCACTAATGATTCTCCCACAATAAGCGTTGACCTTCAGTACCAAAACYTGGACATTTGTCAAACTGTGTGCAGCAACATGATGTTTTACCTCTACGGGAAACCTTCTGCCATTGATGCTGTGTTCTGAGCCTGCTGATCCATTAGTCTGGCCCCAGTGAAACTCCATCTTCTCGGCCTTAAAGCGTCCTGGCAGTCCAGCACCTCTTACAAAGTAGTCATCTTTCAGAAGCACAGCAACTGGGGGCAAAGAGGGTCAGAAAAATTAATCAGAGATGGAAATTTAAGCACGGCAGCCTAAAAGGCATCGTTTTAAACAATAAAGAAATCAGTTTTTCTATTACTCAGCGGTACAGCTATTGATTTTTGTGTAATAAGCTTGTTTTTTTTTATTCCAAATGATCCATTTAAGTTCTGATCTTGAGATGACATTTTTTTAAATCTTAAAAAGACAATCAAAAYGCTGTTTTTATGCATAATAAAAGGAAAATCTATGCAGTTATGGTAAGAGTCAATCTGTTTTTAGTTGCTAAGCCCCAATGACATTCCAAGAATAAACGGTACAACAAGCTATCAAATTTCAGATCATCCRAACGATGGAGGATCTTTAAGACCTGTGCAGAGAAATTGCTAAATGCAACATCAGTGCTGTGTGAACCTCCACAAAGATCCTTGTGATGTGCTATTCACAGAAGCACTAACATGCTTCCCCCCAGTGGCCTTGAAATCCCAGAACAGATTCAGTCAAAGCCACCATTTCTCTAATTGTTGCATGACTTGCGAGGAAGACACGATGGCATTCGCACGCCTTGTGATCTTTATCCACATGCCAGCTCTTTACGAGGCTGTATTGCCTCTGCGTCTACTGTGGAATAGCAGGCATTTTCACATTTTCTCTCAAGTACAATCATTAACAGTAGCCGCTTTGGCAAAAAACACGTTTTTTTTTTTTTTTTGCAAAGACACAACTTGGACATCCCTCTCATTTCTTTCTTTGTGGAAAATCCTTTTTGTGGTCACTGAATGTATTCAAATTCGTATTTTTAGTTTCATTCTACACAYGCATTTATGACTTCAAAAAATGTGACACTGCAAAGATTACGAGCAAACAAACTGCTGACATCTTGTAAATTATTCATTTTCTTGCAYATGACTGCTGGGTATTTGTATGTGTAAATATCAACGCATGCACATTCCTCAAGCTTTTAAAAGAAAGCCCAACTAAAATGACACGTGTGGCTTTCTAGATTAGTATCAAAATTGATTATTTGGATTTAGCAAATAAAAGCTTTGAGAGGTCTTTGCTTTTAAATAATTGAAAAAAATTCCTTCTACTTATTATATGCCAGTGCTGTTTACGTCACAATGCAATACTATAAGAAGAGACAGCTCAACAAAACGCCTCAATCTCTTAGCCCTGCAGTGAGATAAATATGAGTTTGGCCCGAGTTTGAACTCACATGCGAAGACACAAGGAGGACATTACTCAAAATGTACATCAGGATGGAAAAGATTAGAAATGGCAAGTGCATAGCAATGTCAATGATATCTGTGCAACACCAGATAATAGTGTTTAATATACTGCATAAAACCTTCCCTGTTAGACTTTTTAAGACAAAAACTATTGCAGCAAGCTGGCCATGCAAAAATATGTTCACATTGGTGAGTGCAAGAACTTAAGGAAATCTAATATGTATAAATGTAAAATGGTAATTTGCAATGTGATTGAAGTTCAGTTTTTATTGTTTTGATCATTGACTAGTATGGGTTCCTTTTCAGTCATTACACTCAGTAAAACACACAGTTGTATATGGGACACGCGCACCATCGCGCGCCTGGCTGAAGCCACCTCTTAATCACGTCTTTAGACCGGTGACGTGGTGAAGTTGAACGTCGGGTGACAGGCTCTGCCTTCACCCTATAAGTTCGGAGTCACCAGCGTCATTACTCAGTGTTATCGCCCTTCACCTCGCGATAGTCACCTCTAAACCTGAGGTCACATAGCTGCTGCTAGTTAGCTCAGCTTCAAAGGTTCTTAGGCTAGCTTCACTGGTGTTAACCGCGTTACCTGCTGGTTCGTGTGTCTGCCACTCGACACTACTTAAGTGACCTTTATTTTCTGCTGAAAATCTGTTTTGTGGTTCACGATGAGCACAAAACCACCTTCGAAGAAGCCGAAGTCTTCTGTTCGCCCCTGTCCTCGGGGGTACGGCTTTAAGCTTCATGAGAAGGACCAGCATGAGGCCTGCCCGGCCTGCCTAGGAATCATTCACGCTCGACGGGCGCTTGTGGAGCCTGAGTCCTGCCGGGCCTGTGCCGGACTTTCACGTCCGACACTGGAGAGGAGAGTGAAATTCCTGGAGAAAATGCTGGGGGAAACTGCTGTTTTCCGACAAGACCTGCAGCTCTCTGAATCCAGCCAGACGGCTCAGTCCGATGAAGACGAGGATTCGGCGGTCGAAGCCCCCGCTGCTAGCTGGGYGGACCAGATGGAGCACGAGGCGGCCTCACCCGACATCGAGGGGGGCGAGACCCAGTTTTTACTGGATCTAAACTGAGAGGGTGGACCAGGATTCGTCCTTCTTGTCCCTGTGCCGCCGAGCTGCTGCTAAACTGGAGGTACAGTGGCCCGACCACCCACCTGCTCAAAAGCCGTCGAGGTTCGCAGGGTTTTATCTCCCGTTTGAACCAGCTGATGTGAAGCACCGTCTGCCTATGTTTCCGGACTTTGTGTCGGAGCTGATGTCTTCCTGGAGCAAAACGCTGTCCATCCGCGCCTTTGTGCCCGGACAGGGTCAGTRCTTGGACGTGGAAGGGGCAGACCAAGCAGGCCTGGTGGGCATCCCTTCGATGGAGCCTTCTTTATCCGCTTATTTGGCTCCGTCTCACAACCAGGGTGTGAGCGGGCCCACCCTGCTCCCTTCCAAKCCCCGCAGATTCTCTTCGGCACAGCTGGAGAAAATCTACAAAGCCCAAGGTAACACCGCCCGTGCGCTGA
>NW_013952437.1:1522235-1524140 GCF_001266775.1 Austrofundulus limnaeus
CAGCCCGGGCGATTGGTTTGCGACCATCAATTTAACAGACGCCTATTTTCACATAGCGATTCACCCAGAGCACAGAAAATATCTCAGGTTTGCCTTCAAGGGTGTAGCCTACGAGTATCTGGTGCTACCATTCGGTCTATCGCTAGCTCCTCGCACCTTTTCAAAAGTGCGTAGAAGCTGCGTTGACTCCTCTCAGGGAAAGTGGGGTCCGTCTGTTAGCATTTTTAGAAGACTGGGCTCTGATCRCAAGCTCCAAGGAGCAAACATTAGATCAACTGTCCCAGGTTCTGTCACACATTCAGGCTTTAGGGTTTTTAGTAAAAACCCAGAAAAGTCTATTAACACCAAGTCAGCAGYTTTCGTTCCTCGGACTAGAAATCTGCTCCTTGTCAAGCAGGGCTCGCCTCTCAGAAAACAGAGCGGCTGCGTTTCACCGCTGCTTCGCTCAGTTTCAACTGGGATGCAAACTGAGCTTAAAAAACAGTATTACAGTTACTGGGAATGATGGCTTCCATAATTTCAGTAGTACCACTCGGGCTGTTAAAAATGCGCCATTTTCAGCATTGGTCTCAGTCCCACAGGCTGTGTCTGTCTCGACACAGACACAAAAAGCTAACAATAACTGCTTCCTGCATGACGGCTCTCAGCCCCTGGAGGGAACCCGGCCTCCTGTATCAGGGTTCTCCAATAGGGAGGGTGTCGTTTCACAAAGTGGTGTCCACAGATGCCTCCCTGAAAGGTTGGGGAGCCCCGTGCGACGGCGCGGCGGTGAGGGGAACCTGGACTCCACAACAGTCCAAGCTCCACATAAACTGCCTAGAATTGTTAGCAGTCCCGTTAGCACTGAAACATTTTTGTCCAGTTCTGGAGAACCATCATCTTCTAATCAGAACGGACAATACAGCAGTGGTCTCTTATATAAACAGACAAGGGGGGACTCAGTCCCTTCCCCTGCTGAACCTGTCTCACACTCTTTTACAGYGGAGCAGTGTTCATTTTCTGTCTATCAGAGCCATTCATGTTCCGGGGAGACTGAACCTAGGTCCAGACCTCCTCTCCAGGGGCGGACCTCTAGCAAAAGAGTGGAGGCTGCATCCCACTGTGGTGGCCCAGATTTGGGTTTTGTTTGGCAAAGTGACAGTAGATCGATTTGCCTCCAGAGCAAACACACACTGTCCTCTGTTCTTTTCAATGACAGAGCAGAGCGCTCCTCTGGGAGTGGATGCCCTAGCTCATCCTTGGCCCGATGTCCTTCTGTATGTGTTTCCCCCCAGTGAAAATGATACCACTTGTACTATAGAGGGTGCGCGGACAGAGCCTGTCTTTGATCCTAGTGGCACCCCGCTGGCCAGCGAAGTCTTGGTACGCCGAGATAATCAGCTTGCTACTAGCTCAACCCTGGCAACTTCCGGTTTGACGAGATCTCCTCTCTCAGGCAGAGGGGGAGATTTTTCACCCACACCCAGAACTATGGAAGCTGCATGCTTACCTGCTGAAAGGTCAAGCTTATTAGCCAAAGGCCTTTCTCCAGCAGTAATAGAAACTATCCAAAACGCAAGAGCTTCATCCACTAGAGGATTATWTTCCTATAAGTGGCAAGCTTTTGAGCGATGGYRTAAGAACGGGCACCTGGAACCTTTTCAGTGTGCAATAGGAGATGGTTTAACATTTCTTCAGGAGCTACTGGATAAAGGGCTCTCCTTCTCCACAAATAAAGTCTACTTAGCAGCCATTTCTGCCTGCTATGTAGGTTTTGATGGAGTCACACCTGGTGCTCATCCTTTAGCCGTGCGTTTTCTGAAAGGGATTCGTAAGCTACGGCCTGCTATTAAACCTAGTATTATTCCCTCTTCGGACCTCACTGTGGTTCTTGAGGCTCTCTGCGACCCTCCATTTGAGCCCCTA
>NW_013952437.1:1524150-1525938 GCF_001266775.1 Austrofundulus limnaeus
GGTCTGATACTGCTCTGCGGGGCGCTTTGATAAGTCCTTTATACAACTGTGTATTGCACTGAGTGAAATGACTGAAAAGGAACGTAAGGTTATGAAAATATCCACGGTTCCTTGAAGGAATGAAACAAAGTACAACACCTTGTTGGCCCCGCATCACAAAAGGCTCGGTGAAGGGCGGTATCTAACTGAGTAATGACGCTGGTGACTCCGAACTTAAAGGGTGAAGGYGGAGCCTGTCACCCGACGTTCAACGTCACCACGTCACCGGTCTAAAGRCRTGATTAGAGGTGGCTTCAGCCAGGCGCGTGTCCCATATACAACTGTGTGTTGTACTTCGTTCCATTCCTTCAAGGAACCGTGATTATATTCATAACCTTACGTTTTACAGTTTGAATGGAATGTGACAGTCCTGTTGAATTACATTATGAAGTCCTGACAAACTGAATCATGCATAATACCAGGCACRGCATTTTGTTATAGAATCCCTTCTACATCAAGCACCACCTGCCACCTCTTTCACATGAGCACTAGGTGACAGAAGGTATCAAAAGAATCAGGAAAGACGTGTCGAGAACATAGACGGTCTTTAGGCAGCTATCTTTACTCCTGTTGTAATGGAAAGCTGTGAAGACTTGATTTACTTTCCGTTCGAGTAAAACCTACAACCCAAAATGGCATCACATAGAGTCCAAGTCTAATTTACTGCCAAATGGTAAAAGTTTCAACATTACTGATATTAAACAATGTAAAAATAAATATCTAACCAGAATGCATTACTCATCTAATAGATGAGAAGGAAAAACATATGTTGTGTGCTCTTTGGGTTAGAACACAATAGGGCCAATAGATACCATTAGTCCAAGCTCCATTTAGCACCTCCAAAAAAGGCTTCAATTTAAATAAAGCATTATTTGAGAATCCATACAAATGGATATAACCTAATGTGACTAAATTACAAAACCAGCTGCGAAGATGAGTTCATCCACAAGAACATCCTATGAAAATTATCTGTCTCACATTCACACGCAAATTAAATAAAGTGGTTTTGCGTTTTCATTGGAATCCCTGTGAGCCTGTTATTTCAGCTAAGTTTTTTAAAATGTAACTTGTACTTGGGTTCCAAGGGTTTTCCAATAAGGATTTCTGTCTCCATTGGTTTCTGTGTGGTGGGAAGAGGAAAACAATTTACTGTGACATTTCTTTTGCAAAGTTTAACTATGCAAACAATCAATTAACCTAAACAAATGCAAATTCAAAAACGACTTAACTTAGATGCTGATTTAGGACACCAGTAGCACAAGAACACAAACTAGGGACAAACTAGGAATTCAGTGTTTTGCCTGTGTGCACATGTATACATGTGGCCTACCATTTCTGCTTTTTAACTTTATTAGTCATTTATTTTAAGTTTAATCCGTGTTCTACACCATCTGAAGCATGAGAGCCAACCCATAATATCATCTTTATGCTGTCCTGGTTTAGATCAAATGCTGCTGTATCTTGGACCCTTTCCCACATCAACATCTGACATCATTAGCCAGCTTATAATTGGTGCACTGTCGGCTGATCTCTCACTTTACATGGGAATTTAGTCAGTCTCTTAATCGGGATGGCCCATTTTTAATCATAACACATAGCAAAAATAAAAAATAAAAAGGATGAGCGTGTGAACAAGAAAACACAGATTGTCAGTAAACAGATAACATAATGGACAAGTTGTGAAAAGAGATTGAAAGAAATTAAAGCAACTCAAAGACAGACGCCAGCTGACGAAATGGGGGGGGGGGG
>NW_013952437.1:1525973-1532580 GCF_001266775.1 Austrofundulus limnaeus
GGTGTGATATTTTGATAAACAATAGGAAGAGAGAATAAAAAAAAAGATTTGAAAAGAAAATAACCTTGTGTGATGAGGGATGAGCTGAGCTCCTGTCGCGAGGCAAGAAAGAATCTGCCAGCGGTATTAACGTGCCAGTGCTGCTTAAGCTAAAGGCCCGCAGCATGAAGTAGAAGAAATGATGCAGGAGATTTTCAAGACTGAAAGCATTAGGTCAGGAAATAACTATCCATCACATTATCATAATTGTGCAACTCCTTTGCAATAGTGCAAAAAAATCCCTGATACCACTGTTGTTGAAGCAGTGTAATCTGGTGTGCAACACAAGAAAAGCAAAATAAAAAAAACAATAAATAAATAAATAAAAAACCTGAGATGCTGGCTGGCCTTTGGAGTTTCATTAGAAATGCGGCCCTGGGTTTGTGTGAACCCTCAAACAGCAGAGGAGGAATTAGTAGCTAAGCCAAAAAGACCTTGAATCACAGCCTGTGAAAGAAGGGGAGTGTGTGTGAAAGTAAATCCTTGATCAATGCAAATGTCCCGGGGGGCTTCAGATTCCCTCTGAATTTGGTTTAGAGTTGTTTGAAATTTTACTGAGACATGTTTTGTTGAGGAATGCTACTCGAATGGCAGCAAATCGGCCCAATCTCAAAGCAGGTCAGGGCACAAGGGAACGTCATGTAATCAATCTCAATGAAGTTTTAAGATCTATTCGTACTACTCCTAATTACAATACTGACTTAAAACAGTGTGAAGGATGTTAAAGCCCCTCTGTGAAGGGATTTGGACAACTCAATTCAAGTACCACCCCTTCTCCGGGCACTAGAAGGCTGGGGTACACAGAACACACCAGGGGCTTTCAATCTGCCAATATAACATACAGTTCCTTTTTTTTATTTTGTGTGTCCGACAGCTGAAACTTTGGAACTCAGAAAAAAGCCTTTAAGGTTCCTTTTTGGTAACTATTTCATCATAAGAAAAAAATAATTTTTCAATGTAAGACAAAAAATGAAGCAGTTTTCTGTTTTTGTAGTTACCATGGTAAAATGTTTGATAGTGAGATTTCCAGTTTCAAAATAAAATTACCATTAAATACTAATTTGACTACCACACTAATAACATCTCCAGCTAAGCTTTTGATTACTCAATGAACAGGGGCTAAAGGTAATAAAATTTGAGTGGAGTTTTTTAGGCCCTGATCAGACCCAAGTCTCAAGTGTGGTTGTTTATTATTTCTTTTAAACTTGAGAGAGAGAGAAGGCCTTTTAGATATATTGTTTTTTGTGCACAACCAGCAGAATTTATGTGGAGTCTATGTGAAATCTAAACTACAGCTGCCCATCAACTTATAGGTAATGCTAACGTGTGTTTAGCTTTCTGTGGTCTTTGGATTGTTTGTTGTTTCTTCAATTTGTTATTAGTTTGTCATTTTTCTTATAGGGGTGTAAGAAAATGTTGATACACTGAAATTTTGCAATATTTCATTTCCCGATACTGTATCGATTCTCTAAAGCTCTGTATCTATTTTTTAATTAAGGTTTAAAATGTCACCTTTCCTGCCAGTGATARATTTTTATGTTGTAGTTCAGCCTCTCACCGCTAGTTGGCAGCAGTGAGACAGCCATTTGGCTCCTCCACTCTTAAAAAGCCAGATAGTAACAGTAGCATTAGCAATGTGAGTAAACATTAGCATCATGCATCGATAGCTGAATCAGAGCAGAAAAGACCGACACCCGCTGCCTTCTAAGCTGGGGTAAGCACATGCGTCTAGCACCTCTAGCTCGGAGCTCCCCCCTTAAGATGCCCCTTGACAAAAAAACTCTATGTCTGGCTGATCGCTTCCAAGTCTGTATACTTTAAGTTTACAGTTTTAAGAGATTTAGCTGTGTTGTTTAGCTTCTCCGTTTCTTTACTTGTTTTCGGGACCTGTCCTGCTGTACTGTTTAGAACTCCGACCCACTAATGGTATGCAAATCTCATTCTGGATGCAGGTCAGCTGATCCCAGAAACTCGGTGTGCAGCAGCTTATCATCATATCAWCCGTTTACTGAACTTGACCCGACCCCAGATAAGCAGACGAAAACGGACGAACGAAATGAACTTAGCATAATTGTTAAGTGTGTTGGGTGACAGTATTGTTAATTAATATTAAAATCTAAAAGCAGCCACAAATATATATTTCAATCTATTTATTGGCAAATTTAGTCTAATAATTGAAAATATGGATGAAGTAAGACATACTGTATGAAACAAAAAAAAAACATACAAAAAAGTTTTTTATTTAATAGAATTATTGGACCAAAGAAAATTGCAAATATCGCAATATATCGCCTTGCTTACAGTATTGCAATATGTCGTGATAGATCGTATCGTGACCCCTCTGTATGTACTGTTTCACCAAATTCTTGCCAATACACAGCCCTAATTTCTTAGCCTTTCTGTAATGTTGCAGGAGGTAATATGTATGTCTACACTTTGGAGAACTACTAAAACAATAACAAAATGCTGTAATCCCCCATGTGTAAAGTAATCACCTGTGAAACCACGGTTTAGTTATGTGACCAGATGGAACATTTTAAATGTCTGCTTGGTTTGAGAAGATGTAATTATACGGTGACTGATTAGGCATTTAAATTTGTTAACACAAAATAACTTTGTAAAGTTGGTAAAAATGTTGGTTATTAAGACAGTTCTTTACTGCAGCCTATTGATTTCTGAACAAAATGTGGAGCTCTGCAGCAGGAGTGAAGCTTTTATTGAGGTTATCTGTTGGAGAAATTATGTGATTTTCACTTTTCTGCCACTCGCCAGAAGGCCTTTACATTACTTCAGCATTCCTATTTCTGGTGCAAATGCAAGGAAAGGAAAAAGCCCTCAAAGCCATTTTGTACTTCAGGGACTTCCAATAAAGCTCAGAGAGCCTTTTGAACTGTTTGGTCCAAAACAAGTGAAATGATGTATGTAAGCATTTTGTCATAGCAATGCATCAAGTTGAGAGAACGAACTGTGACATTCTGGTTATACAGTTAGTCACCTAAAATTGGCTTTAACTGCATTCGTGGTGAGTACCATCTTGTTTGGCTGCTTAGCCTGCAACTTTACTGTTTTCTTTCAGTCTTTATTGTGCAGTTCTTAGCCTCAGCAGGCACCAGTTTGCAGTGAAAAAGCTGTAACACGCAACAGCACTCCGCAGGCTCAGCCCCAAATGGGAAACAGGCACAGTTGGTGGCGAGCTCKTGAACATGGTGGCTCCTAAGAGCAACAACATTTCCTTTAGGACATCAAAAACAAGTCAGGTCAAGTCATACATCAGCTTCAACCTCAGGCAGACAAGCTGAGGAGGAGGAGGGGTATTTTTTTTTCTTTTCTAGGATGAACTATGCTGTGTGTACAGGAACAAAGCAAGGATTTGAAATATAATAAGGACGATGCAGTAAAAAATACAAAACAAATAAGATTCCAGAAACTACCAAGTGTTTTATAGGTGTCACTGAAACTCTAATTTATTMTAATCTTTATTATAATTAGAAAAGATGACAATCTGAATCTACAGAACAAGTTTGACTACGTGGTGCTTAAAAACAAATAATTGTGTGAATTACCTAACAATGTTAACATTTTCTAAATCTATTAATTATAAGGATAAGAGCTATTGTTACAATGAACATTAAATTAATACATCCAACATCTTTCAAATATGCTTAAGATGTTCATCTGTGTTCATTTAAAATGGTACAAAATGCTTTTAAGTCTTTTTTTTTTGTCTATTAACGCACAGCTAAATCCTTATACTGTATTTTCATTAATAATACACATAGCTCTGATCAGATTCCTCTGCTTCTTGTGCCACAACCTGAAAGCTCTGAAGGGTCAGGGAAAGTCAACCAGAAATTATTTATTTGAAAAGGAGAAAGCTGACCTTAACATTAGGATAATATCAGACGACAGTGAAAAGATGCTTACTGCTACAAGGTTAAGAAGCGACCCAGCTCTTCCAACATTTCACAGGTGTTTTGCATTTCTATCCAAGAATATTGTAATCCATGAATTATTGACAACCCAGCAATTTGTCACAAAATTGCTGCATTGATATTACTGTTATACCGGGTCATGCATTGCATTATAGTGTAAGCTAAAATGTGATTCTCACCTCTAGTAAACTCTAAACATGTTGGAATAGTAACGACAGTAAAGAGAGTGTTTAAAGGAGAAAAACGAAGCAGTGCTTTCATTCATCAGATTGACAGAAACACAGGATGAGTGATTATGTGTGTAAATAAACTGTTGCAAAGACACACAGATGTTATCTTCATAGTTTTTGTTGCCCTCAGGAGACCAAAAATGAAATCTGTTGATATACAGCAGGTATACAGCAATCCCAGAATCCATCGTTCTAACCTATTTTATAGCTTAATGATTATGCCCTGGCAAACACCAATATTTCTGGGCCTCCGCCGGAGCCAGCCCATGCCTCAATAAATTAAAAGATAATTCAGGGCCTGCTATGAGAATGTAGTTGCTGGCTTCCTGATTTAATCTTTAATCTCTAAATGAACAACCAGAGTCCAGATTTTTACAGTACCCAAAATCTTATTTTACACCTACCGAAACTGTCAACATAGGTAACTGTACATAAAGGTAAGATTCAAAACAACTGATTCAAATGAGACATTTAATTGCCTTCCTATTGATTTGAGCAGGGTTTAATAGGTTTTTAGTACGAGTAAGTTTTTAATCACATAAACGCAAGCAAAACGGTCCTATAGGGGTGCTGCTCTGTGTGAAAGTTGTACCTCTGAGACAAAACATCTGCCCAAGTAGCTTATTGAAAAGCTGATGGTAAAGCCTAGGGGAAAAAGTAATTTTAGACTAAAGCTAGAAAACATAAAGATGAAAGGGACTAAGATTAATTTGCAAAAATGAAGTAAGGCATCAAGACATACATAAAAAAGTGTTTAAAATGAGCCCAATAAGAAACGACTCAATACTACAACACAAAGACTGCTACACAGAAATAACCAAAGAGGCTAAATCAACTTGTTTATGTTTGACATAAAACTTAATGTCAAGCGAGGCGTATTTAAACAAATAAACTCAAAAAATACTTCAGATTTGCATAAACGAAAAACATCTGCAAAACCAAAAAAAAAAAAAAAAAACTTTTCAAACCAAAATTGAGATCAAAGATTCTTTATGGGAACATTGTATAAAAGGACCAAAATCTGTTTAAAATATATTTTCTAATGATATGATGAGTAAATTASTGTTTTGACCCTAAAACACCACAAAATAACACAGGTAGACCGTGAATATCCACATATCAAGCGATAAGGCCTTTAAAATATCACCGCTGCGCTGTAGAAAATACAGCTCAGAAGCAGGCCACCTATAGCACAAATTATTTCAGGAGAGTCATGGCCACAGATACGATCTACTATAGATGTTTGGCGATACCTGAGAGTGGAACAGTAATGTGACAGGAAATTAACCTGCAGAGACCGCACAGCATTCAGTGGCTTCAGTTAGGCTATACATAATTTCAGGTCATGTAGGTGGGCTTTACCCGCAAGATGGAATATGGGATTTAAAAATGTCACAATTACAGGAAAAGTGTGCTAGAGATGAAGCTGTGGAATGAGTTTGGTTGTTGATTAATAAATATATTTTTCTTAACTGGTCTTTATACAGTAATAGGGCAGATTTGTGAGGACAATAAAAAAAACATGACCTTTTTCACTGAAAGAGGCATTTGGAATTTTAACGTATCGTATTTTCCAAACTATAAGTCACACTTTTTTTAAATAGTTTCCATGGCCTCTCCGAACTCCTCACACGCCCGAGTTTTTGCCTCAGYGACCAACTGAGCTGCATTCCGCTCGGACTGCCGGTACCCATCAGCTGCTTCTGGAGGCCCACAGGCCAAAAAGATCCGATGGGCCTCCTTCTTCAGCCTGACGGCATCCTTCAACGCCCGTGTCCACCAGCGGGTTCGAGGGTTGCCGCCATGACAGGCACCGAGAACCTTGCAGCCACAGCTCTGGTAAGCAGCCTCGACAATGGAGGCAGGGAACGTGGTCCACTCTGACTCAATGTCTCCCACTTCCCCCCGGAACATGTTCAAAGTTCTCCCAGGGGTGTGAGTTGAAGCTAAGTCTGTCCAGAAAATACGGAATGCAAATACACAATGCTAAGATCTGATAAATAAAACACGAAAATGCAAATGCATCGACACAGATTACCTTTTGTATGTATGTGTGTAAATGTATGAATTGTTGTTCAAAGAGTTAAACCTTTGTATTTTTCTTTTTTTATAAACTAAAGATTGTTTTTGATTGAATTTATCTATTTGAGAGAAAGGGGCAGATATAATAAAATTTCATCTTCTTCTGCTACCTTTCATTTAATTTATGATTTGTATTTTTGTTGTATGTTGAATTTATGTTGTTTTTTCTAAAGAAATCAATAAACTAAATGAACTTTTAATTACGACAGTGTGATATAAATGCATTTTGATCAGATAAAATACGATGTAATGCAGTGCAATTCAATGATGCAAAATGATCCTATGAAATTTCACATATGCACCCAGCTTAGTATTATATATATA
>NW_013952437.1:1532940-1536366 GCF_001266775.1 Austrofundulus limnaeus
ATATATAACACTTCTCTTAAGACAGACTGAAACTAAATCATTTCACAAAACAGTGATGTGAATCTGCTATATTTTAAGTTGACCTTTTCTAATAGCATTTTGTGGCGATGTGACTCCACTTCCCTGACTTTCACAGTACTTAGAGCTATTTAAATTCTCCTTCTGCTGCATGTGCCTGAAATTACACCGAGCCATGTTACTTCCAACTTTGTAAATAAGCAGCCCGCAGCATGGCTCGGTTGTGTCAGTGGCCTTGGTTGTCATGGAGGCTAACAACTCTCATTATGATCAAAAGCAAAAAAGATGACACTACTCTCTAAGCGAAACGGTGCCAAAAGCAGACAGATCAATTAGGGTCAGGCTTTGCAAACCAATGGTCCAGGGATTTGCTGAATTAAAGAAAAAAAACTGGGGCAGTAATTTGAAATAGCAGCTAATTGAGTGAGATTCAAAATGTGTCCGTAAACAAGGCATGCAAGTTGCATACGAAGAAGATAGAGGAGGAAGGACAATGAATGCAATAACAAGAATAATAAACAACTCATATTCCCCTTACAGACTCGCACAGAGGACAACAACTGGACGTGTCAGTGTCTTGTCTGAATGAGCACCTTTGTGCTTTCTCCAAACATTGTGTGATGCTAATGCAAATTAGCTGACCCTGGCAACTTACATTCTCCTTCAACAGACAAAAATCTAAAGTCGTGCTTTACTATTTTTACAGGCATGCACAGCAGCAGTGAAAATAATTTGCAAATTTAATTACATTTTAAAGAAAGAAGTGAAAACAATGACAACAATGTGCCCAAAAATCTTTTAATACTGATGCCTTTGCTGAAAAAAATATGCTTGAAAAAAAAAAAAACATACCAATTTAGGAGAATCATCATTGATATGTTGATTTTAGTGGGTGTAGTTGAAATGTTTTTCACTAAAGCAACTGAACAGTTTGGGCCATCTCAAGTGTGTTTGGTGCAACATATCAACATTTGCTTTGATTGAAAGATTTGTTCTGATGCCCTGGATGGATGTCCAGTAACCCAGACAACAATCACTCAGACCTCCATCACCTCCCAAACACTTGTCACCACATGAAGACATCTGAGTGACATGTGGACAAATACTCATTACAAGTTTGTGTCCTTTTATTTACTTGCTTATATTGAAAGACTCCACTGATGCTCAGAAAAGTGGTTCGTGTCTGTACAACAAAAACTTATTGGGTTTTTTTACAGGAGAGGGCTCGACTGTCGTGTAGACTGAGTTACTATTTTTTTATTCTAATTTCCTGTCTTTTTTTGTTTTGTTTTTTATTGTTATAGCTTACATCTCAGTGTTTTAGTTAAGACATGTGCATTCGAGCCAATCTGAAAAATATACCATAAATGCTTCTAATTTTGGCCTTTTTTAAAATAATTTCTTGCCTTTATTTTGTTGTATTGAAGTCCACAGACAGACTAAATCTCTCACACCAACCTGTCTTTCCAGTGTTTTTCATGGTAGTCTGATTGGAGGACTCCATGTTGAACTTATCAAGCACCAGCTCCTGGTACTCCTCTGAAACCAAAGCTTGTTCATCTACAATATCCACAGGTGACTGGTTTGTTGCAGCACACTCTGGATATAAGGCTGCCCAGCCTCGAGGTCCATGGCTCCCTGCAGGAAAACAAACAAATAAAACAAACACATGAGATTATTAAATCTATCACGCTAAAATTTAGCAATACTGGCAATAATGTCACCGCAACAGCAGCCCACAGGGTAACAGAAGCAACAGGAATGATAATAAAAAGGACAAAATATAGTTTTACATTCATTCAGCCGTTGTTCCTTTTTACTTTCCCATCTGAGAATACACAAGAACACAATACAATTTTGTTATCTGTGTTTAGACCAGGGGTGCCCAAACTTTCCCCTAGAGGACCAAAATAAAAAATCTATCTGAGGGCTGCGAGTCAAATGCAATAATATAATACATGAAATGCAAATACTTTTATTTCTTTATGATTAAGCAAACAGTGTGGAGGCCCATGTTTCTTTTTTAGACCGTGTCCATGGAGAAAGTCTGACATATGCTCGGACACCAAGGGCTCACGTGGGACCTTTCATTAATTGATAAAATTTGAATAGTTGTGGTCTTAGAAAGTGTGAATCTAATCAAAATGTCTCTTTTAGTGACTTGCTTTTTCAGGTTTAATCTGAATATAATTCAAAGATAAAGTAAGCACTGTGACTAAAGATTGTCTGCACTACAGCCCCTTATATAGTCATCGGGCCAATGTATGTATTGACTAAGTTGGAAATACACTGTTTCTACATAGGATGRCAGGAGAGWACAACCTAGTGACCAGGGCAACTGCTGCTGGGCCGGCCAATTTTGACCTGTGGGTCCCACTTTGGGCACCTCGGGTTTAGACAATGTCATTGCTAATTGTTTATATATTTAAATTAAATATCCAAGTAAATCATTTTCCTACCAAGCCAGACCACCTGAAACAGGAAAGAGAACCTTGTTAAAGTGCATATGCACTTTTATTTTTAAACATATTTAAATTAGGGAGGCAAACAATTAATTGACTTATGATTAATTGTCAAATAATGGTTTATTAGATTGAAATTTCTTCCATTTTAGGGCTGAAACAATTCCTCAAATAACTGAGTAATTCAATTACAAAAAATCCTCGAGGCAAATTTATCTGCCTCGAAGCTTCATAAAAAATGCATACTGTTATAATCTGYGCACTTTTGTCTGCCCGGAATTTTATTTGTGTTACACATAATGCTATGATGTTAGCGCTTCCGCTAACAGCCCCCACATACTCRGGCGTACTTTGGTCCGCAGTGGTCCGTGCAGACTCGAAGCGGACGTCCGCTGGACTGGACCGCGCAGAGATCACTTTTATATTGTCCGCGTATGCATGCTCGGTGTCACACAATAAACAGCCCAGCGAGAAACAGGAACTCGGACAGTCGACGTGTCATGCATGTATGCTTGCTGAGCGCTACATTTAGCTTCAGAAGAAGAAGAGTGCCGAAACAAAGCGCCCAAAAAACAATAAATTATAAAAAGCATGGGAACATTTAAAACTAAACAGAAAAGACAACAAAAAGCAATGCTTTGCACATCCTCGATGTTTCTGCAGTGGAACAAAAACAGCTGCTGCATGTACAGTACCAAATGCGTCCGGAGTTAACCACAGGTATTTGTTTACGTTCCCTTTGCAAAATACAGTTACCTAAGTCTGTAATAATCTATCAGATTACACATGTACAAGGAGGAGGTATATTTAAGCTAATGTTATTTGTGCTGACTAATCATGGTGACCTGGCAGGGTTTTATTAAACAGTGTGTAAATTGTGTGATTAAAAACAAGACTTACTGAAAGTTTGTCAGATAAAAATAAAAACACAGCAACAGATTGACAG
>NW_013952437.1:1536440-1541431 GCF_001266775.1 Austrofundulus limnaeus
AATAATAATAATAGGCAGATTATTAACCAGAAAACACTTCATGTTAAGAATCACTGTGTTGCATTTGTTGTAAACGAACTTCCTGTACAATCCCTTTTCTCTTGCTGCTCTTATAATCCTGTATCCCCTACAGTGGCACATTTACAAAGGAATAATCCACAATCGACAGGGGTCCCCTTGATCTCTTCCTGGCTACAATTGGCCAATGCAACAACAAAAGCTAAAGGATCAGGGGAACAAGAAAGCATGCATGGATTTCAACTTTTCTAGGTTAACATAATATTCATGATCTCATTCCCTACAGATATAGGACAACTTTGCTATGAGCTCATGAAAAAGATATGAGAACTTCTCATGACTAAAAATAAAAAAGCATGAATCAAGGGTGGCTTTGTGTCTTGCTATGGATAAACACCTTGCAGCCAAACATACTGCTCAATTCTTTAAAAAAAAGTGATCCAAGATTTTGAAAAATGCAGGGTTACACTGCATAAAACAGAGAACAACACACATTTGAGCAGACATTTAGATGGATATTTGAACAAGTTATGTAATATTCACAGATGCATATTCATTAGAATGTCTGATAAAGTAAACACTTTCACTAATTAAAAGGACATAAACTGTAAAAATAAAACTTTCAAAGCACCACTTCTTGCAACACTGAAGACTTTTAAGCTCAGAATTGCGCTGAATGTTGCAATAAATTCAAGCTGCGATTCCAACTAATGAATGCATTAGCAAGAAGGATTAACTTTGTCGGCCACGATTATAGATTTAATAATATGTCTGTACCAGCGCAAGCCCAATCGTTCAGACCCTGGGATACAGCCCATTATGAATGAAACACTAATACTATTAGGCCATTGAAAGCTGCCTGCCAATCATAAACACACAGAGGATTTTTCATAAAATGGAGCAAATGTTTACAATTTTCAGATTACAAGCGTTACGTGAACAATAATTTTTATTACGCCTTAGTTTTCCACTGCATTTGAGTTGTGATTGTTACTAGACGGTAGCCACAACCCTGCTGAACAAAAAGGAAACTGTGTAAAGGCCAGTTAACTGCCCATGGTTCTGTTACACAACGTTTTCATTCAAAGATGAAAGCTCTTAGAGGTAATATACTTTATATCAACAATGAAAAAAACTGACTCATTGTTGTTTAATGACCTTACTACTATGAGGTTAATCCAGCTTTGAATCAGCAGCGCCATCAAAGTGTAAATGATGAGAACTGTCAATCATTCGGCCGAAAAATAATCAAACCAGAACTAAAACCCAAACCACAGGCTTACAGAGAGACCGCAGCAAGATTCAAACAATGTTTCCTTCAACACCAAATAACACTGCAACATTCTCATCTACTCAATATGTTTTGCTTTTATTGCCTCGTTATACATCCTTTAAAAAGAACTCCAAAATTTCTTTACAAATATCTGTAACATATTCATTTTAAAGCCTAGGAAAATGACTTACAAGTCTGTAGAATGACAGAAATCTTGTAAAATAAATAAATCTTCTAGTTCTTTTTTTTGGTTTCTGCAACATGACATGGAGCAGCAGTCATCAGAGGAGGAGGAGGAAGCTGTACAAACTAAACTCACCAGAAAAAAAGTTCACTTTAAGGCACAGGTGTCAAWCTCAAGGCCTGGTGCCAAATGTGGTTCACCATAGTCTTTTATGTGACCCGCAAGAGCTTCAAAGATGCATTAGTATGCTTCTTTAAAGCCAGCATTGACCATAAACTACACGTCCTATAATGCATGTCGAATATTTTCCCCGTGAATTGACAGCTTCCCAYCACTAGGTTGAGGTGCACATGTTCAAAAGTGGCCGGTGAAATAAACTAGTGCTTGGTGGTATACCGTTTTGTACCGAAAACCGTTTTTCATTTTTGTTATGATATGAATTTTCTGAATACTGGACATGCCGGTTTAAATAGCTTGAACATGTGGCAGCGGCCAGTGAACTGTTTCCCGGGGGACACTTTTCCTCGCAGCACCACTATGTGCATTAGCATGCGAATGTTATTGTTGGAGTAGCTTGTTGGAGTAACTGGCGGCGGGTGGTGTTTCAGCTGCTTATATGGCCTGATGTTAAAAAATAAAATAAAAACATCCCGTTTTCACCGTCTCTGAATTTAGTAAACAACTCTTCAGTGATATGCACGGTTAGATTTAACGCTCAACGTTATAATGGAGACGTGGAGATGCATGGAGGCTTTAACATGCTTCTACTGTGAAAAGCCTGGGGTAAGTAGTTTTGTAGTAGAGCTCATTTGACTGGTGTGCAAGGTGAGTCATCCTTTTAAGTTTTATTAACACATAACAATAGACCCAATAATGATCTTTTCTCAACCCTTCATGATGATTACTGTCAACAACCAGGCAAAGAAGAAAAGACGTACAAGAGGAGGGAAACAGCGACACAGAGGTACAGTAAGAGAAAAAAAATCAATAAGCAACATTTGTACATTTTATTATCAGCTGAGATGTGATGAAAAAAAACATTAAATACCGTGAAACCGGTGTAATATTTAAAAATATCGTGATATAAAATTTGGGCCATACCCCCSAGCTCTAAAATACGCTATGCAAAATCTCCAATTTGCTGCATTTTCACTACAGATGCTACTTCAGTGTTTACAAGMAGACATATTAAGACACTATTTCTATGCACAAAATACCACTTAGAGCTCAGTTATTGTTTGTTACAGGTGCTCAGCTGCAGCAGTGAGACAAGGAACATAACGTTTGGTGTTTTTAGGCATAATTAATTACAGCAGGCCCTTTGAAGGCCACCGTAATGCTCACGTGGCCCTCGATGACATTGAGTTTTACACAGCTACTTTAAGGAGTCCCTATAAGAGAATAAAAATCACCTGTAACCCCAAAAGTGTTTTCCCTTTTGTGTAAGAGTGCTACAAGCAAAGCTTTAGATCAGCAAAGCAGAACATTTCACAAGCGTCCACTGCTCAGTCCAGCCAAAGTCATTATTCTGCCATTTCAAGCAAGAAATTTTTCCAGGTGAAATCATGATTCTGTCACATTATGAACTTGTTTGTTCCAACATTTATTTATTACCTATTGGCAACATCTCACTGTTTCTTGGCATGACAGATGGGGGTGGAAATYTTTGAGCATCTAACATTTTGATTACAATTCAGAGGGCTGTGATGAAAATGATAAAACAATTATGATGCATTTCAGTTATCTTGACAACTCCGCCTACTTCCTACCTGTCTGACAACCTGGTAGTTTTAAAGACAGTTATTTATATGCTTGCAATACTTTCCTTCCAGTTGTATTTCCTGCTCAGCCATTTTGTGTTTGTTGTGTTCTGCCCTTCCATACTTCTGAGTTCCACTTTTTTGTGTTCCTCCAAAAATATCTATCTTGCATACAGTTAGACCAATAAATCAATATACTCCAACACAAGTACATTAGTACAGTGACTCAAAAATTCTTTGAGCTTCTATCCAAAAATTAATCAAATTCTTTTTGTCATTATTATAAAAAAGGCACACCATATAGTTTTTTTTTTAATATTTCTCTACAACAAAGTATGCAGACTAAAACAGAGTGTCTGCGACATACCTAATATTGCAGGGTAGTACTATAGAGAAAGGAGTATACTGTTGAGCAGAATTAGTCATGACTTACTTGTATCTATTTTTTTTTGAGAATATGTATAGTCTGTTAGTGGTGTGATGTACAATCCACCCTGCTGCTTCAAACACTGTTTCTCTAACTGACAAAGTGGGGTACATGCAGCTATTAATATTAATAAAATATTTCAATATCCTCTTTTTTCAGTGGGCTGCTTCAGTCCCAAATTGTATTCCTTTTCTTGCATTCTCTTCTTGAATTAAGGAAAAATTACAATAACCAGATCAGATACATGGTTTCCCAGAGCTATACATGTTAATAAAGTTGCAGGTAATATACATTACAGTTAATATGTAATATTAGTTATTATTTCCAAATATAATGCATAAAAATAACTTAGCAAGTGTATTTTATTGATAGAAAACACTTTAGTAGTCATAAAGAATGTTGAACCCACAAGTTCATTATGTGTTTGTCAAGGTCACTCAGTCATTGCAAGGATTCARGATCACAGCAGTTTGTGTTAAAAAACAAACTACTGAGATGGATTTTGTAAAACCTGGCCAAAAAGCGGAACAATAGAAAGGAGGAACCAATTAGAGTTTGGTGCCAATCCAAAGCACATTGTTTCACACTGCTACACAGAGCACTGGCCATGGCAGAGGATTGCCCCATCCAGTTCAAAGTGTAACGAAGTGTGGAAAAAAAAAGTAATCTTCCTAATTTTCCATTCAAACACAAATTACATCTCATTTAGCGCTCGAGGGATATTTCTGCCTTTTAAGAACAGAGAGGGTGGAGCAGCCCTAAAATCAGATAAGTGAGGGTTGCACAGCAGTCGATTAATCTGTCTCATTGCCATTCATCAGAATCAGACTAGTGGTAAGTCTTTCCCACTGCAGCAGTGACTTTCTACAAGGCTGAGGTGAAGACATTTAAACTAATTACTTATTCTAAAATGTTATTTGAAACATTACATATGGCATCAGTCTCCCTTATGGMTCTGGAAGAAGAGCTCATGCAGCAGGCTATCCATTTATTGTGGTGGAAAACTTTTTATGTTATGAGGTTATTGCATTGAATACTTTATAGATCCCCCAAAATGAAATTACATTGATGGAGTGTACGTTGTTAAGGAAACATAATTATTATTAATGAAAAAAAAAAGAGGTGGAGGAACTTTTTAAAAGTCAGACAGACAGAAATAGGTAGGGTTGGGCGGTATTGATTCTTTTCATACCGCAGTATAAGGCATTACCGGGGCGGAGGTGGTGTGAGGGGTGGTCTGTGGTGGTGCTGGGCAGTATACCGTTTAGTACCGAATACCGGTTTTTATTTTTGTTATGATATGAATTTTTTGAATACTGGACATTCCAG
>NW_013952437.1:1545551-1547114 GCF_001266775.1 Austrofundulus limnaeus
GTTTTCGCCATCGCTGAATGTAGTAAACACCTCTTCGGTGACGTGCACAGTTAGATTAAACACGCAACGTTAATATGGAGACGTTATGCTGAGACTTAACGTGGTTCTATTGTGAAAAGCCTGCGGGAAGTAGTTCGTAGTGGAGTTGGAATTGCCTGGTGTGCAAGGTGAGTCGTGCTGATAAGCTTTAATAAATAACATAAAACAATAAACCCGATCATAATCTTTTCTTAACCTTCCTCCTTCACGACTGGACCAAAATGCGTGACTACTGTCTCCGACCACCAGTCAGAGAAGAACAGACACAGAGGAGGGAAACAGCGACACAGACAGAGGTACAGTAAAAGAAAAAAACTCAATAAGCAGGGTTTGTACATTTTATTATCAGCTGAGCTGTGATGAAAAGAAAAATACCGTCAAATACTGTGAAACCGGTGAAAATGTTGAAAATACCGTGATATAAAATTGTGATCATATCACCCAGCTCTAGTCTGTGGGGTGTTGAGTAATTAATAATTAACAAAGAACCAGCTGCTTGTGAGCATTTACATGCATATAACTCGACATTCTAGAGCCAGAGAGCGGCGTGGAAAAAAAACACATCTGCTCTGAAGTGTTGTGGTCACTCAATYTGCTGATGAGAGCAGGAGTCACAGAATGGCTGTAGCCCTTTATTATGTCACATAGATTAAAATATGTTCAAGTAGCCTACATCTTTTTAGGGTTTTAGGTTTCAAAATAATCATACTCTTATCACGGTTGTATCTGAGCTGCTGTTACATAGTTTTAGCCAGTCTTTGTGCCGATTAAGCTTGTATTTACTTCCTCTGCAGCTAGGAGCTTGCTGGTTTAAAAAWAATAATAAAAACAACACAGAAAGGTTTTTATATGGGGACCTTTCTGCTTTTTAGCAGAAAGGTCCCCATATGTGTCAGTCAGCACTATCAGCCCACTTTTTCTAGAGTTGGAGAGTAACATTTTTGTAACTACAGGAGTTAAAAGGCGCGACAGACAAAGGTGTCTGAATGGACCCAGTTGGTCCGAACCCGAGTCAGTAACTTTGAGGCATTTTTTGAAAGAGCTTAATATCACAGTTTTCATAGAGCCTTGAAGAATTTAGCACATCACCTCAGTGATTAAAATACCATCATAATTTTTAAATACAGCCCCCATATTTCAATACCAATATACCACAACACCATCCAACCAAGTCTGGAAATAGGTGTGGCTAAGAGTTTGTATGTGTGTAACTAAAAACCTGCAAGATCAGTTCAATATCCAGACTAAACGGACATCATTACACATTAACAAGTCCACAAAAAAAAAAAAAAAAAAAAAAAAATACTCCTTTTTCTAACCCCTAATTTACACAATATAAGTTCCGTCTCCGCTCCGCTCCGGTCCGACCTCCACAGCAAATACGCACCCATTATAATCAATGAGAGTGTTTACACTGGCTGCGCACGGCTGCGGTGAGCGGACGGTGATCCGTCAAAATTAGAACAGATCCTATTTTTGCCGGACAACGGAGCAGCGCCGGAGTCAATTTTTAAAGATTACGGC
>NW_013952437.1:1547244-1549049 GCF_001266775.1 Austrofundulus limnaeus
TTTAGTAAAAAAATCAAAGCCATTTTCTTTTACTTTATCTTTATTTCACCCGCCAAGGACACGCTCCTCCCACACCTCGCTGCTGCCGCTGCTTGTTCTGGTCTGAACACTAGTGCGTCCAGTGAGAGACGTTTTGCGCTTTTTGGCCGCTCAAAACGCGTTTGGTGTGAACGTAGCATAAGAAGTAGTGTAAGCCAGTTATTGTAAAGAACAGCTCGCAAATCGATACATATGGTGCAGCATGAAGACGTGCCAAGTTCTGACCTTTAAACTACATGAAGTTAGTATCAATCTTATCAATACTTGGATCAATCTACATTCTTCTACTTTAAAGACATACAGGCTGTATGAAATGTGACTTGGCCCTTCAGTCTGAAGTCACTTTGAAAAGTTTCAAACCAATTCCGTACCACATATGTAAGTGCTTACCTTGCTCCCATTTATGAATTGTACTACTTTAGAAATTGTGCCATTTCAACACAATTCAGCAAAAGCAGCAGTAAACTGAAAATATTTACACGACAATCACTACAAGATATAATGCTAGTGAATTACAACAATACTGATGAGGTTTAAAATTTAAATCTCTACTTGAATTTACATCAAGAAAAATCATATTATCTGAAGTAACATTCAGTTTTTTTTTCATTACGAGTATTAATATATTATACGTCAAAGTCACAACTTATAAAATGCTGAGCATCACATCGGCATCAGGACTTAAAAGAAATTCAATCAAGTATTCATCAAACTCTTATGTATACTAGCGGTAGAATGAATGATGTTTGTAAAGTTATATGTTAATTTTGTTATTCCGACCTGCTTGAGGCTTTCCTCTGAGTGATGTGACACCACTGTCTGCAATCGACGAGTTTTAAATAAAACAGGCACATGTTTCTTTCAATCTGGCACTTTCAGTTCCAGACGTCATCCCATTAACCTTGGGATAAACAGCCATGCCTGCGCTTCCATGGCAATGCTGACAGAATGGCAATTGCCTTGTCATTTCCGTTTTGTCCCTTGCGGTGAAGGCATGCATGCTGTATGCCGGCTGGCAGACCTCCCAGAATTGGCACAGTAGCACTTGCAAAAATCCACACTGATCAGCCCATATGTATGAGTAGCACTGACAGCAAAACATGGCCAGCAGATAGAAGAGTGTCACCGCAAAGAAGGGTCACACAATTTGTGTAGATGGAACTGTGGTAAGAAGATTAAAGCCATGTGTATGCTGGAGAATAACATCAGTGAATAGGAGCATAGGATAACATTTTGAAGAACAATCCTGCTGTCAGTTTCAATATGCTGATAGCACTCCAGATGGTGGGAACAGGCACAGTGCAACACTGGGGAGTATCAATTGTCCAAGTTAGACAAGTGATGAGCTCAAGCCTTGTGCAATGTTAAGACAGACCATAGCAGAGGGCTTATTTGGTAATTATTCCTTACAAGTTAAGGAGATTTTTTTTTCCCATTTGTTCCATCCAGTGAAATAAAAGACTTGTGCTACGACAGTAGATTAAAAGAGAAAAGAGTTTTGGATTACATGCTGGTCATCAAAATCAACTGCATGAAGCTACAAAAGATTGTAGAATGCAACGTGTACATAAAAAGAAAACCAAAAGCTCAGATTATTATCCATACGAAACACAGCTTAGTAGAAAAAAAAACTATAAACAATAACGTGCATGAAAAGAAATAAATCTGGAAACCTGATTAATAAACTGACCTTTGAACCTAACCAACATAATCGTATGGCATTTACAGGGTTAGAAAGGCTAAAAAAAGTGTACATATGTATATAT
>NW_013952437.1:1550378-1566260 GCF_001266775.1 Austrofundulus limnaeus
ATATATATAAGCTAAGGAGGTATTTTTTTGCTTTAAAATAATCCACAAAGTGCATTTTGAAGCTATTTGGCATCATGTTTGGTGCATGAAGATTAGTATTCGTAAGACAACATGTGGCACTACTGATAGGTCAGAATACAAATAAATTGTGCATGCAATTCTAGTAAAGAAAACCTTGCCACAATGAACACTTACTGAATTAATTCAATATTAAATCACAAAATCCTAACTTTAGGTTGTTTACAAAATGATTCAACACAACTTATTCTGGCTTCAGTTTGTGTTGTTTGTGTTCTAATATCCATATTGATTACAAATGATGGAGAAAATAAAATACTTGAAATACTTAGGAAATTTAAAGAAAGCAAGACAAGACAGGGAAAGTAAGCAACTCATTTAGGTATACTGTGTTTTTGTGTAAAGTCAAAACGTTTGGTCTGTGTAAAACATAACTGTTTAGTGGTTTTGATTAACCAGAAATATCTTTTCTGTGATTTGTTTAAAAACAATGAAAAGATTTACTAATATTCTAATAATCAATGATAAATCCAAATAACAATAATGCTCTGTTTTTCCTAATTGTTTTATTTAGTAGCATCAGTTATTAGTGGAAACTAAAGTATGAATCAGGTCACGTTTATTCCTTTTTATTAATCCTATTTTCTTGTTGGTAGAATTAACAATACTACTGAGTATCAAGTATTTTCTTTAGTAGTGGTAACGAGTTTAACATTTTGGTATTGTGAGAATTTTAATATGTGGGTTAGAATTTCCTGGATTCATTAAAAATGACATTCAAATGTTTAAAACAACCATTCTACAATACAAGCATGTTACAGTTCGATCTTGGTAAACAAGCTGACAGACTCTATCCCTTCTTTCCCACTGTCTCTGTGTCATGTAGATCTTTTTACATGCTTCCTGGCAGCTCTGTGACCTAATGGCTGAGATGTGACAAAGGGAAGGAAGGGAGCTCAGAGCAAAGCAAAATCATCTGAGGAAAGAAGAAAGCAGATTCAGTTTACTGAAGAGTGCTGACTGAGCGTTTAGCAGCAGAGATACAGAGTCCTACTACACTGCGTAAAAGCAACCAGGGACAGTCGACAATTCCATTATCTTTTCTTCAGTAATAATGGCAATGGGTCTGAAGTTTGTCTCATTTATTTCCAGTGTAATATATAATTCTGTGAGTCATTTTAGTAATCTAGTATCCCACAAAGGAAGACTCTTAAAAAAGGCAAAGTGAAAGAGGGAAATATAGCCCTTACGATTATTGCGTTAGTTTAAATATATTACAAAATGTATCAGACTGCACTACAATCAAAGCGAGGAAACTCATCCTGGCAAAACTGGGGCAGCTTGGTGACTGACTGTTCCCAAGTATAAATGGGGTCATGCTGCCAAAACTGCAAAGTGTAACACCAGGGTGAATTAAAGAACTAAATAGCAGCTCAACCAAAGACTGAACCCATTTTCCATATTACTGCACTTTTCAACAAGTAAAATATTGAATTAAAGTAGTTTTAAATGTTTCGACATGTTCGCAGATGTCTTGGGGTAACTGAAAGAGTGTTTATTAGGATGAATCATCAGCTGCTAAAATTACATTTCTATCTCAAGTATGCAGAATTTGGTATGCATAAGGAACTGCACTTTCAAAAGGGAGTTTCTTGTCAGATTTCTTTACTGGCCAAACTGCATAAGACGACTCAATTATCGGTGAACTATGAAGGTAAAACCATAATGCTCTCGGTGGGCGTCGTGGACTTTAAAAAAGGGGGGGAGGGTAAGCAACGAAGAACAGAGACTAAGTTTGACTGTGGAATTACAGAAATGAGGAAATAATAGCAGTGCTTGCTTACTTGCCTTTTAAAACCTATTTTCTAAGTGTTACCCAGAATCCTAGTCTCTGAGAGAGATCTGAAGGGAAAAGCACTTGAAATGTCGGTGCAGTTTGAAAGAATGAGGAAAAAGGCATCTGAGGGGGGTCACTGTGGGATACACACTCAGAGATGCATGAGTGAGTCCTCAGTTACACTTCACCAAATTAAATGGGTATTTACTTGGCCTTGTCAGTTCTGCAGTAAACAAACACACAAAAAAATAATGTCTATTCATTGCATTATACTGACCCAGGTGCAACAATAGAAAAAGAAAGGAGAACAAATACAAAAGCTAATGAAAACTTTTTGTCTTGTAAAGAAAAAAAAGCTAATTTAATTCCAATGAGTGAAAAAGGCGTATTTTTCTGGATCAAAGTTCTGCGTACACAACTTTTACTGACGATGGATTCTTGTAATTGTTGGCACTGATCAAACGTTTTAGAGGATTATTGGATACCGTCTAAATAAATAATCGATGACCAGGGGGTCACACTGTAAGAAATTTTTGGCAGATTTGTCTGACTGATCTTTTTTTTTTGGCAATTACAGCAGTGATGCAGACATGTTTCTCTTCTGTAATCAACTTATAAAGCTATTATATAAAGTAGATAATGGTCATCAATCTCTTTTGCTCAACTTGATCTCTCAAGACTACTGGTAATGTTTCTTGATGCCTTTTGTCTCGTGTCTGTCCTAACACTGCACGTTAGAAGTAGTTTTCTGAGTCCCAGCAGAGCATACTTTCTTCCTCACTGCCCTCCTTTCTGCTCGTGTATATTTTCTCCTTTGTTGTATCGCTCTTCAGGGGTTCTCCTCTCCTTTTGTAGGCTTCATACTCATTCTCATTTTTAACGGCAGCGGTAGCTGGTTCGAGCCCAGGTTGCATTAGGAAGGGCATCCGGCGTAAAACAATTGCCAAATCTTCCATGCGAGTTTGCCCGCTGTGGCAACTCCTGCAAAACAAAGCAGCTGAAAAAAGAAAAATACTCATATTGGTTGCAGCCCCCTCTTTATATCTCACTCAACAACTCCTACCCTGTTAACTACTCCAAATTACCTGGCATGCCAGACATTTGGTTAGCAGCTGAGACACGACTGAGCCTCATAAATCATGTCTTTGAAGTGTGCACAGTGCTTGTTCTTAGCCAGTAAAAGAATAAATATATAAAACACAAATTTGCTTCTGATCTGGGATATTAGACAATGTAATAAAAATCAAATTTAAAATATTGTGGCACAAACCTGGCCTCAGTAAGATTATAAATTAATTCATCATAAAAAGTAATTACATTCCTCCTAAAGTTAATCAGCAACAAGACAGGTTTGTCCTTGGACACAATTCTTATTTACAAAACAGGAATACGTACAAGTATGCATCAGCAATATTCACAGGTGGTCTCTGATAATTATTTGTAATTATTGATGTGCATGACAAAAGCAGCCGGAGTTTATTTTGCAATGAAGTACAAAATGTGACGTGAAAATAAAGCAGCTATATTAGCAACATTTTGTGTTGTATTTAGTAAATTGTCATTACGAGTTACACTGCTTTCTCTTTCTCTAGCCACCACATGGTTCAAGTGAAAAATAAAACCCAGCAGTTTTTTTTTTCCTTTTTTTTTGCAGACGAAGAAGTTGTTAGTGTACAGTTACCTTGATGCATTTGTTTCTGTGTTAATATCCGACTTTTGTGTATAACCTAATGTGTAAACACCAAAAATCACATAACAGAAAAACAAACACATTAAAGCAGTTGCAGACTAGCAACTTCAGCATGCGAGAAGGTATAATTAGAGTTTTTCTCTCAGGAGTCTGGTGCCTGTGACAGCGAGGGCATCAGATGCTTGTTTGAAGCAGATGCTCAAAAGCAAACGGAGCAGAGGAAACATTCAAAATTAGAAGAAACAAATTTATATATATTTATATATTACCCCTTTGTTTTTACTTTGTTTTGTTAGTCTTGGGTAGGTAAATCATATTTTGCCATCACTACAGTCATTAGTCCGTCTTGGTAGGCATTATGAAGAACTAAAACACATAATTCCATTAAAATATATCCTTATGTGACAATTATGTGTTCTTGCTGTCAACAGCAAAATATTTTATTTGCTGTCCTATCAAATGGCATTTTAGAGTAAGCAGAAGCAACATTATTTCCTTTTATTTTGTCTGAATGGTTCACTCTAGAAAAGGTATCCAATAAGGGGGCAGGTCTGTGCAAATTCTCATCATGAAAACGATTGACAAACAGTTGTGAGAAGAAATTGAATAAAATACCTATTATTGTCGAGAATCTTGGAGAGGGTAGTGTAGTTAAAGGCAGACTACAGGAGTGGCATTAACAGAAAATTTCTACTTTTCACAGCTTGTGTTTTACACCTTGGAGTGTTATAAAACACATAAAACACCATCAAAACGCATTTCACCATATGGGACCTTTAAAGCCTCTTGTATGCCTAAATCAGTAAGTGGATGCAGCACATTCAGCTGTGCATCTAAACTAAGTTTCAGTCTGAGCAATTGGCTTGTGTGTAAATGTGTCTGAAAGCAAAACACAACCATGCCCAGGGTGATTTTTTTTCCATACAGTGTTATGTTAAAATGTGCTGCAATTTAGTCACCATTTCATCCTCATTGTGTTGTCTGATAACAGCAGGAAAATGTTTATTGTTTAGCCCATATTAGAAACTTTAAATGGCTTTATATCCAATTTAAAAACTTTACTTAAATCTAAATTAGGGGACAGTTTCAATGGTACAATTTGCAACTGTTTGACCATTCTGTCAGTGCATAAAGGAAAATGTCCTTATAAATTTGCATCAGTTTATCTGTGCAACACTTCCCATCTCATTTGCAAATCTATTTTGACTGAAACCTTAAAGTTAACACTTGCTACACATTTTTTTACCATTCTGTGTGAAGCTACTAAAGTATCAACTTCCTTGGAGTTACTGCAGAGACATCAGCTGTGGCAGGTGATTAAAGGTCTAGTTGGGATAGCTGGCAGGGGGTTCAGATAAGATAAGTACTTTCATCTAAAGTGTAATGTCAAAGCCAAAGTAACATAAAACGCAGACAAGATCCAATAAATCATCAGATCCAATGGATCATTACTAATCTGCTGCTATCTCAACTATCAAAGCGAACGTGCTCCAGAGACTATTTGGAAGTTGAACTTCCTTTTTGCCAATGCTGCAGATTACTTATTGACTCATATAGCACAAGTTCAGTTTTCTTTTCACTCAAAATAACATGCAGCTATTTGCTGTACTTTCGGGTTTGATGATGATAAATTAGATAAACATTTGGTTAATCAATTCTGTGTTTTCATTTTAAAATGAGAGCCATATTTCAGAACATTTGACTGCTTCTGTGAAGTGGAGGAGGGACGGTGGTGGTGGTGGGGNCATATTAACAATCTGCCTTATTAGTGTGAAAGATCTGCAGACATTCATCGTCCACAAAACTACAGCCAAAGTCAACAGTAAGCATCCATCCACCAAAGACTTTACTGTGTTTTTGACTATCTTCCACCATAGAAAGCCAAACTAATATCCGGTACAGTAACAGTGAGTCTGCCAGTACCAACAAGTTTTCTGCCACTGCATTAGACAGAGTGTTTTAGGTTTAACTTGACTTTGTTCAAAAGCTTTGTCTTCATGAAAAACAGCCTGCTTTTCAGACACTGTAACAATTCAATGTGACTCAACACAAGAGTATAAGCCAGAGAAGAAAAAAGATTCAGTTTTCCACTTAGTTTTAAGCATTTATTGACCAATTATCAGGTCTGCTACAAGAAGAGATTTGAAGGTAGGATGTTTTTTCTTCGAAAATTCAATAATTAAAACCCAGAAAATAACGAAACCATAACAGAAATCTGTGGTATAATAATAAGAGACGGATTAAAGCCAGCATGATGACTGTCGTTTTTTTATACTAATTTTTTTTATGATTATTTCCATTTGCACCCTTTCTGCAACTCTTGCCTGACCTAAGGAACTTTTGTCCTCAGTAAAAAAGGTGAAATAACCAAGATATAGTAGGATATTAAAATTGATCACCCATTGTTGCTCCTCTGATGCAGCAACACAGGCAGTCACAAAGCCAATATGGTCAATTGCCCCTTTCATAAAATGCTCAAGCTGTGTCTAAGATGTTCTCTTCCTGTGTGGATGTGATTTTTCTAATAATCAAGGCAGGGTGGGGGGACTGAAGTCAACCTGCCACTTTTGCGACTGAGTCGTAAAGGTAGGTAGAAGCAGAGCCTAAACACTCAATATATGGAAGAGTAAGCTGCCATTGTGTCTGACAGTGTGACGTAGTGATGACAGTCTGTGTGACCAGCTGGTAAGATTAAAAATGGGAGATGTTAGACAGTTTATTTACAGTGCTCTGTGTCAACACTGTTGAGTTACATAATACTGTACACCTTGAGATGAAGTATGAGTTTGTTCTCTGATAAAGACGCAATGTTTGAAAGTACTTGTTTGCTACTAAATATGTCTAAAACTGTCACCGATGCCTCCCTGTAGGCAGCATAATAGTGTAGTGGTTAGAACTGTCATTTTACACCAAGAAAGTATCTGGAGGTTTATTTTTCTGTGGAGTTTACATGTTGTCATTGTGCTTGCAGGAGTGTTCTGTAAATATTGTACCTTTTTTTCTACAGTTCAAAAACATTAATGTCAGGTAAAGTGAAGATAGCAAATTGATTTTAGGAGTAAGTTTGTGTATAAAATGTTTTTAGTCTTGTGTGGCCATGTGCTGGCCCTGTGGTGGAGTGGCAGTTTGTCTGAGGTGTACCCCGTCCCTCACCCAGTGACAACTGGGATAGGTTAAATCTACCCCCCACAAACCTGAACAGAAAAATAAATGAATTAATGTCTCCATGTATATATATTCATAAGGATGCTAGATTTTGTTTAGTTTTTTTTAAAATAAGTAAAATGGTGCTATTCGGAAGAATGGCTTGTGCTCTGCTTTTCTTGTAGAGTCCATCTTTTTGTGATACTTTAGGGGACCTGACACCTGACTGACAGGTACCTGTGAGTGTGCTATCACTGCCAGACACAGGAATCTCATTTACCTTGAAATGAGCAGCTTTTGGTCTGCCACTTTGCAGCGAAAAGAGTCTGAGGTGTGATCAAAGTTAACAATCTTGAGACTTTGCCTGTCTGTCAAACTGAGAGGTTAATGTTGATTTTATTTGATTCCTTTAGGGCCTAAGGCAATTGCAAGAGCTTTCCAGATTAAACAACATTAGAGGACAGCTGTGAAAAGCCTTCAATTGTACAACGTACCTGAAGGGAAATAAAGTAATTTGGTGTGATGGTGAATCATTTAATCTATAAGTGTATTTAATAAATATAGTATATTTTAAAAAACTAACAAGCTAAAAGGGTGAAAATTATATCCAAGGAGGGGAGCAATGAGTTATATTTAGATTGTTACAATAATGTTATGATTTTGCCAACGTGCAACGATTGCTCCTATGTATGACGACACAAAGTGGAAGGACTCTATTTATGTAAGCTTTTATCATATTTGTTTAGATATTTCCACGTTTGTGGTGTTTGAGCCGACACATCCTGCTGATTCATTGCAAAACAGCCTTCTTTGCTTACAACTTGTTTCTGCAGCTTTTGCCTTCAGTCTGGTTGGTCATCAGCATGTGGAATGCATAGTCTTTTGGATTTAGGTCAAAGGACTTGGCCAAGCAACAGCACTCTACTACTTGCCCATAAAAACACTCCTTTCTCGGCCTGTTAATTTAGGCTCATTGTTCTATTCTTTAGCCTTTAAACTGGTGGATAATTAGCACAAAGAGCTTCCAAGTCCTGCATAGTTCACCAAATCCACAGACCCTTAAACACACTTAAGCTCAAAAAAGCAGCACTTGAAGCTATAAGAGAAACTCTTCTTGAGAACAGCAAAAACTGTGAGAAATATATCAGTTTCCGAATATTTTCTAAATGCTTTGTTCATTCTGATTCCGTTAAAGTCTGTCTGGGCTTTGTGTTACGTAACACTATCTTTGAGGCGTTCGCTAAATGCAGACATGTTTCATTATGCAATTAACAGCCCAATCTCCTACTCCACCCTCCAATTCAACATCCAAGCGCTTCACTTCCAGCCAAAGTCTACACAAGAGGGTGGAGGAAAAGACAAACAATTCATTTCTCTCTGAGCATATACAATGTGTCTCAGTAAGTGTTTCATAAGACAAAGGGCTATTAATGTGGAGCTACTGACTTCATAACAGTGACTACACTTTACATGCCTGAGCTTATTTATCCGATTCAAATTTAATTTTGTTTAATCCAAATTTGCCCTTTGCAGAAAACAATGTCACACATTAACTCTTTCATACTTCAAACTTATCTAAACTAAATAAATCAGGAAGAGCTGATACACACATAAATGCAGTTTTGGGGAGGAAAAATATATTTCAGTTAAATAAAGGAGCATCAGAATAATTTTGTGCCATAATACATTGCTTTTAACAAAACCAAATGATATTTCAATCAAAATTTAAATCTGTTCCACGGGAATGGGTGAGAATTTCAAACCATTGATTTCAGGCGATCTTGTCGAGTTCTGAGAAGGAGGCATCTGATAAGAATGGCGCCATGGCCGTCTCAGAGCCTGAGCTCAATCTTTAATCAGGGGTCATTGTGTTCCACACAGCAGCCCTAAACACATAAAAGCAGGTAGAGGAAGTGGTAAATCATTCAAGCATTGGGGTCTAATTGGCCACCAGGATGAGCTCCAGCCAAAATATTGTTTTCCCTTGGCACTATCTGCTTCCATCTCGTGGACTTTCATAGAAACTATGGCTTCCTGTTCTTGGGTGTTGGCTACTTCATAAGTACAACATCCCTTAGTCTGTAAAAATAATCTCCAGGACCTTGTGTGAAGAAAAAAAGGGGGACAGAAATACATTATGTTCCACAAGGAAGCGTTTCCCCTACAATTCAAAAGCTTTAGCAGTTTCCTCTTTAATATGGCAAAAAGCCAGCATTCCAACAGTCAGTTTTGAATCTATTTGGATATGGTCAATACATGTTAGGCTGAATACTGCTAACCAGAATAACTTGAATAGTTGATGCACTACAGAGTGTTCTTGAAGAATCATGCTTTAATATTCTGTATGGAGTATCCAGGCTGAGAGGAAAAAATGACGCAAGTCTACATGTAAATGTAACATTTGCATTTTATGCTGAAACTTCATTCATCCTTATTAGACTTGGGCAGAGATCAACATCTCTGCAAAAAACTGCATCACAACACCCCCCCCCCCAAAAAAAAAAAAAAAAAAAACCTGGAGATTGTTTGATGGGTCATCACTTTCCTTATGTCACTGTTTGTTTTGCCTCTCAGTACAGCTGCTGCTCAGCAACAGGAAACACAGGTGAGTGAAGCAGCGGCAGCAGGTGGACAGTTCACTGCATCGCATCAAACAGATGTAGATTTTAGTATCTGTCAGTAATTGTTTCCACACTTAGGATGATTTGCTTAGCTGATAAACTTCGCAACACACAAAAAACAGATAAGTGCAGCAGACTTGTTTATTCTTTTCAAATCAATGTGTCATGAAAGCAATTAAATGCTAGAATTATCATGTTGACTGATGTTTTTTGTTGTTTGTCAAAAAAAAGGATTCAAATTGCATATGGATTTCATGTGAGGTTTGAAAGACAGAAGGCCAGGTGGCACAAACAGACCAGTTCATTGCTGGCAAAGGGCTCTGTGTGGCTTCGTTTCTGTAGCCAGGCCCTTAGTCTTGGATTAAATCTGCTCAGCATTTAAATTAAGAAGACGACAATTGGAACATTTGTTAAAATTTTTGTCATGTTCTAAGATAACAAATTTGTTCATTATTTTTGTGCAGTCACCATGTCGAAAGATGAGCTCCACAACAGCAAGCTTAACATCTCCAAATGAACACAACGCTTAAATGAAAGCTTCATTTACGTGATGGAACACAGTAGGAACTGACCAGCGACTGCATTTGAGCCAGAAAAAAAAAAAGAAGGAGACAATAATGTTGATTGGTGGATATTTACACTGAAAGGAGTGACAATATATCTGGCTCTGGGATATTAAACCTTCTAGACATGCAATCTTAGTGCCCATGATGGCAATCTTATGAAACTCCAATAAAATCTAACAACATTACCATGCGGCTCACATATGCTGTTTAAAAACGGTCATAGTTTAAGCTGTTAGTGTTAAAGAATAATCTGAACGGTTGTGAATTTCTGCTCCGAGCTTTTGACTCATTATGAATCAACGTGTATTTGCTACTTTTCTTTGCTGGTAATCCATACAGAAGCTCAAGCGTGAAAAAAAAAATGTCAGAGGAAAAAATGACCTGTTCCTGAGGGAGTTTAACACAGTTAGAAAAGGGCAGCAAGCTAAGGAGTCGTTTATTACAATATAAAAAGAATTTACACAATACCATCATGTGCTTCAGCTACTAGAATAACTGTTAAGTGAAATCCTGATTTCTAACCAGAGGCAGCCATGTTGGATTTTGGCATCAAGACTGGTGAATAAACCCTCCTTTCCAAAATGAAGTTTTGTTTGGACCAAATAGCAGACTTTATTTTGTTTCCTTTGGCGTGGTTTGCATTCACATGTGTTTTTTGCAAGTGGAATGTAATTTATAAACAAAGCCACGCAGGTGACGATCATTGCTCCTATTGGATAGAAATGAGGGGGCAGGATAGAGCACAGACCTGGAAATAAAGATGGTTTTAATACAACTGACTATTAAGAATATCAAGAGCAGCTCATTCAGTGGCGGTTTTGTGATGATTTACTTATAATTTCGGGATAGCGTTGTCAAATGCGTGTCGTGACCTAAAGAAAAGATGCTTCGCATTCCCTGACTCACAACAGCTCATTTTTTGTAGTGCAGTGTTAGCGTTAGCAACACTAAAGGGCTAATGTTGCTATGGTGGCTTGTTAAGTCCAAAAAGGCATGTTTCCTGTAGTTGGTTCAGTTCTAGGCCGGTCTGTTTTCACACCAGAAGCAAAGTGCACCAGAGTTTGTTTGGAAGTGGACCAAGACCACCTCAAAAAAAGGTCTCGGTCCGGTTGTTTGATCCCAAGATTAGCATGAGTGTATTCACACCGGCATAAAAGGTCCGGAACAACGGGGGAAACAAACTCTGGTCCATTTAAAGTGGACCAAATGTGTCAGGTGTGAATACACCCTTAACTTTAGGGAGCAGTCTGGTTTATTTTCCAGCTGAGTGAGAATTCATAATTTACACATTTCAGATATTCAAATCAAATGCACCACAATTTATAACATATGATGATTATAGAACATTGCGGGATTTAAATATAGAATCATTTGGACTACAACATTCACTAGGCCCAAGTTATTTCTGTTTATTTATTTTTTACATTTAAAAAGTTTTGGTCTCACACACAAAGCATTGACTTAGAAATAATATCCATATAATTCATTCACATTCTAACTTCTGGGATAAGAACCAACTTTGAAACAGTAGGGTTGTGCACAACCAACCAATCAAGCACATACAAACATTTTTTTCCAACTTCATAGTTGGCAGTTATCCCTGCACATTTTAAAGTTGTTTTTCATCTGTCTAAAGGAGTAAGTGTTTTCTCTATGGGTTTTCCCCTCTGAGTATCACTGCACACTGACATCAATCCAACACTGCATCAGTGGAAGAAAACCTCTTGCTAATTGTAAACAGGAGAGGGAGGTGAGCAGTCTTTCGAGCAGAACACAGATCTCCTCTGTAGAGCTGCAAAGTGAAACACTGATTAGTGACGCTACATTACTCTGCTTTGTCCAAGGGCAAATGTTTCATATCAGTTAACTGTCGGAAACTCAGACGCCAACATCAGAACTTATAAATGTCCTAAAGCTGAGTGTGATGGACGGTTTAATATCAGAAATTTTGATTGTATTAGGATCCCAGTCAAATTATACTAAAGGATGATTTGTATTCCGTTGCGTTTCTATGTCCTTAAAAATGGAGATGAAGATGAAGCTCTGAGACTTGAGTAGATGGATATACTAATGTGTGAAGCCATCTGTACCATAAGCATTTATGCTGTTATTGGTCCCCAGAGAATATACCGCAAAAGTCCCTCTTATGTTAGCTGTGCACCACCATAAAAACGCGAAGAATAAAAATGTAACAACAGCCAATTTTTTCCCATCATCCTCTAAATCTATTCCTATTGTTATGCCCTTATTAGAGAGCACCTAATCTCAGTCTGAGCCATCACCTCTTCCATACCCCCATATTCTATTCATGCAGCTTCATCCATTAGTTTAATTAACTCTTTGGCTCTAGGAACTTGCACCAAGCAATGGCTTCAGCACCTGGCTATTAGAGAAGGCATACTGTGACCACTTTCTCGACTCACTGGCGAAAGCAGAACTTTAATGATGATAATGCCCCGCTGGTCAGTCTAAATCACTTCAGTCCAATTAGAGAGAACAGGATCTATACATGCTGTTCTCTTCGTCTTGTGTCAGTTTTAAGTACACATTTAGTTATGTCAAAGTGAAACTCACCAATTATGCTCATGAGATAAGGATATCCATACAGCTTTTAGTTAAAATCTTTCTTTTGGCCCAAATCATTGTGGCTTTGATCCCCACCCTTCCATCTTCAAAGACATTCATTCATGCCTATGTGACTAACTAGACTCTTGTGTATTGTAGCAAGTCCTACGTTGGCTTTATCCTCAATCTAAACAGCTTGTGGGAGAGCAGTGGAATTCCCCTTTCATCACCCTACGTTCTTAACAAAATTGAGGTGAGATGGCTGTGTATGCTCACTTTATGAAAATACTTTGTTTGGAGCAGTGAAGTAAGAACACTTTAGTATTTTTTTTACATTGTCAGATCATAGGATTTACCATGTACCACTGACAGGCCAGGGACTTACTTAGATACAGCGAAGAAATTTAATATAACTATGTTTTGTGTTGCTTATCACTACAATGTAAAAAAAAGATAAAGTAAGCTGCACTTAATAGCTAATAATTAGCAATGTTATTGTTTGCCATATCAACTAAACATTTACATCCCGGTGAGGTTTATATGAATTTGTGATTAAACAACAGTAAGGGCTATGTAGAAACACTGTAACATGTATACCAGAGTATTCATAAAAAGCAGCAGTTGTGCTTTAAATGCAATCTTTAAAATTAGCATGCAGAATTATAAGATCTGTGCATTAAAATTGAAAAATTGTAGACATAGCTTTTGTGAAAATGTCTTCTGCTTCCCTGCTGTGCAGCAGTAATATAATTGTCGGCTTCCATTAAAGTCTGATGTGGGATCGCAATTGGACAGTGGACAAAAGCATGACAGATAATATGACATCCCCAAAATCAAAGCAATTACAATTTGGCTAAAACTGCAAACACATTGTGGAAACCCCAGCTCCAAATGTATCATCATTCACACAGCAAGCAGCTGGTCATTAGGTATGAAGGGCAAAAGGGGCAACAGTAGATACCTGCCAGAGGGCCCAGGTCCGAGGGACCAAGGGACGCATTGGTAGGAGAAGGAGATGACTGAGGGTTACTTTATAGTGATAAAGCAGGACAAGCATAAGGAGGCTGCTGTCTCCCAGGGTGACAGAGGTTATGAGACAAACAGAAACCTCTCATACACCTGTCTGTCAAATCGCCAGCATAAATCCATGATATGAGGCTGGGACTAAGGAGACCATTAGCTACATTCAGCAGAAAAAGGTGAAAGATCTCCTCCCACACAATGAACCCCCCAGATGGAATTTTATTCCACCAGCCTGAATATATTATTCTGTCTGTATTTTAAGCATTTGAACCTTCAGTGCAATTATATGCAGCAATATCCAAAAAATGTCTCAATAATCAAAGCTGCTTTGCCCTGTAAATAGATGCTTACGTGAAAGTTGCAGATGTGGTGAATATGTGTTTCGCATGATAAGCATGGAGGTCAAGATGTCAAACATTGATTGCACTTCTTTATCGGATATAGCTATGGATTCAACTAAATTATATGGAGTGTGCAGTCAGAAATTCCTTTCTTTGTCAAGTAATGTGCATCAATTAAATAAACAATGAGTGTGCAAGCTGCCTGAGAATGATAGTGACCCATGCACTGCCCTAACATTGTAATTACCTCCAAGAGAATTATGAACTATTCTATTTTGCTAATATTCCCAACATAATTAACAAATGTGAATAAAGACATAGTGGGACAGAGATGTATTCATAAAATAAAAACAAAATATGGAACTGACTGAATCCAATGTGAGGTATAAATAAGCATTAAATAATAAGCTTCCCTTCTTGGGGGTTTTTTTGGATGGAAAAGACAAAATGTCATGTCTAAATCCATCTACAGCATCCGAACTACGTTTGACAGTCATGTCCATTAAAAATTAAACAAACAACAAATCACCTGACATAAAACCCTAAAGATACATATTCATTTAGCTGATTATTTATTGTATGTCAAGTTCTCAGCTAATAGCTCTGGGGACCACCTTGTTGATGCTAAAATGTGTGTCAAACTGTGTTCTTCTGCATTTTTCATATTTTCAACTGAAGGAATGGGAACACACTGTGTCTTTGTGAGGCTGCTGATAACAAAGTACCCGAAGATCCTATTTAAAATTGGTTCTTTGTCAAGTTGTCTGTTATGTGTCTAAACAACACCAGTTTATACCATAAGTTTAGGAGTCTTCTTTTTGCCTGAACAATTCACAAGTCATGGTTAAGTGACTTAAAAAACATAAAAAAACAACATTCTTCTGAAAATGATCAAGTACTGTGCTGAAAATGAGTAAAAAAGCTGCAAAGTCCACAGCAAAACTTTGAAAAATTCCTGCCTGAGAAACTATGTCTCAAGGCCATTTTGACTGATTACAAGAAAGTATCTCTCCTTGTAAGCAGATAATATAAAGAAATGAGGGATGGCTGAACACTTTTGCACAGTACTGTATGTTCTAAACATTTCTCAAGCTAGCTGTTACTGCTGCAGTGGCCTGGGTAATAAATACAGCAGAACGACTGTGCAGAGTCTATGTTTAAATGATAATGACTGTATAGGAAAGGTCACAGGGTCTCCACATTTAATAAGTACCTTCCTCTTTGGTGCATGAAGTCCAAACTAATCCAGTCATTAACATGAGATATTTAGGAAACAGACCAAAACAGACAGCCAAAGGCCGTCTTAGTCTAACCTTCTTGGCAGAGGTAAACAACAACTACAGCCAAATGATGTTTCAGATTTGCACCTGTGAACTTTGACCTGAGCTAAACAGACATGTATTTATTTATTCTAGCAGAGGCAAATTGGCAGTACAGAGAAGCCTCTATCTGCAGAGCTTAACTCTTCTATCTGAAGCTTATACAAATGGTTTCACAGTCATCCTATGCTTGGATTTTCAGCACTTAAGGGTTGGAGAGTGTGTTCATATGGGTTCTTTCATCTTTTTTTCATTTCCCCCCAAGACTTGGGCACCCCAAAACTGCTAATTAGGTCACAAATCACAAGACTACACACGGCCACATCCCCAGATAAGTGTTGAGCTAAGCACAGCAAGCAGACATTTTAAAGGAGACATATCATGCTAAATGCACTTTTTTTGCATTTATAAACAATTTTTGTGCAATTATAGTGTCTAGGAGTGTAGAAAACTTTAATTTATTCTGTCCAGTTACTGCAAAGATATTTTTATATTTTTTATGGCTCAAATTTTTCAGTTTGTTCAAAATCTGCTGTTGCTTATTTCGTTTCGTTGTTTATTTCGTCACACATTTTTCATCGGAACTACCATTTATGGTAATGTATTTCTGGCCAACTGGATTTCATAGTCCGTCATCATGTCACTTTCCAATTAGTATTTTCTGGAGACGTAAAAGTGGCTGAATTTGTGCTTTGCTATAACACCATCTCTGAAGTCTTTGTGTGAAAGATGATGAGGTGTGTTTAGAAGTACTTCTG
>NW_013952437.1:1568010-1569596 GCF_001266775.1 Austrofundulus limnaeus
AGTGACACTTTACTGTTTCTACTATGCAAAGACTGTGTACATTTTAATGTTGTTGATGTTTTCCAGACTGCGCTGTGGATCCATCTCCAGTTGTCCCAGACAAGGCCAGCATCTCCACACCACCTCGTGATGCACGCGTCTTCACTCCACGTCCTCACGCCACATCTTCACACCACCCTCTGCACTACATCTGAACTCAATCCACACCCAGTGGGAGGACCCTTCACAACAGGATCACACATACTTCTATACATCTCGCAGAAAGGCCGTGCAGGACAAGATGACTCAGTGTGATGAGGTTGCATATTTGTGACCCATCATATCAAAATGAGGATTAAGTCGAATTTGGTCAAAATGACTTAATTACATTTTCAGATTCTTGGCTTTAAAAGCTACATTTTGATACCTGGATCATTCTGATATCATAATTAAATCCATATATATGACTTAATTTGTCTTGTTGGTTACAATAATAAATAAATGTTTGGTCTGAATCCTAATTTGATGTCATTTTAATGAGGAATTTTTGATGTCCTTTTAAAGAGGAAACCTCAAATTTTATTTGAATATTGAGATTTCCCAGCTAAAAACAACAACACTTTGCTCTCTCACAGGGAAAATCTTAAAAATTTAAGGCGTTTTTCCTCAAAATCAGATTTTTTGGTTGCTACTGTTCAAAATAGTGCTTCAAAATTTTGTTTTATGATTATATTTCAGACAGTTCATTCAACTGATACATTGATAAGGCTTTTATTCATTATATTTTGACAAAATGCAATTTTTGTTAACATTTTAGTCAAAACACTATATTTGCCTATTTCTCCATACACCACTTTTGGACTTAATCCTCATTTCGATGTGATAGGTGTAGGGATATGCGGTTTGTCGATGTTATGGACAATGCTATATCATAAATACCTCGTAATTATTAGCATAACAAAGGGGCACCACCTGAATTAATCAGGAAATAATTCATAGATTTTCAATCAGTCTTCGTTACTGAGTAGTGAATTCTATCATTTTCAAGACATAACCAAGAAATGACGCACAGACAAACGAAATTTCAAAATATAACCTATATTGAATGATTCAGAGGTCACAATTCAACAGATTATTTGGGCAGACAGAAAATCTTATCATCAAAGCCTTGAGGTTTAATTAATAAACATTAATGTCAGTCCATAATAAGCTAGTATCCTTCACCTGAGTCACTTACTAATCTACACTCAAAAAGATTATAAGAAGCTTGAAGGTTAATAAAAGGAAGTTGTTAATTCATCAATATAAGAGGGGCTTGAATTATACATGAATTAAGCTCGCCAAACCTTCCTCAATTCAACTCAATGATCCAGAGGCTTCACCACCACATCAGCTGAGCAGACACCGTCAACAGAGAAAGTATGTTTGTCCTACCGCTCTGAAGATTTGTCTTATCGTTGTCCCAGGGTACCAGGGCGTGATTGAAGCCGTGCCAGCGGTGTCGCTGGTTTCAGAGCAGTCCCTTTGTGGGTACAACGGAACACCTCGGAGCGACTGGGTTCAGCTCCAAGCTGGAATCACGTGTTTACTCCTGGTCACTTGTTGAT
>NW_013952437.1:1570137-1574314 GCF_001266775.1 Austrofundulus limnaeus
GCTCTAGTAAGATATTTACTGAGAAAAATGGTGACGTGTTCAATACTTATTTTACCCACTGTATGTGTTTATGTATGTGTATATGTACATTCCTATATATCACATGTGTATATTGTGGGGTTTTGTTTGTTATCTTTTATTAATCTTTCATTATTCTTCTCAGCCTCTCTTGTATTAAGCTGCAGTAATGTGCAAATTTCCAGACTSTRGGATCAATAAAGTTTTATCTTATCTTATTTTGTCTTAAAAACAGTTTTTAGTCAGTAGATAACTGTGTTTTTGCTGTGAAACTACAAACATGGCCGAATGGGGTGGAGTCGAATGCTCAGCGACCTGGAGGGGGCGGAGTGTGAAATATCTCACTTGCATTTAAAGAGACTGCACCAAAACAGCTTGCTCTGAGGCGCAACTCAGAACAGGGGTAAAGCAAGGAAAGCAAGAAGTCTGTGGAGCAACAAATCAAGGAATTAAGACCAAAGCGTTGCAGTTTTATTTTAAATAGACCATAAGTGAATGATTTAGACGTGAAAAAGAAGGATTTAAAAGCATGATATGATACCTTTAAATCAAGCCTTAATCCAGACTGTCTCACTCACCCTTACCCACCACCCCACAGCATCCACAAGGAAAAATAAATAAATAAAACCTGTTCAGAACTGGTATGTGGCCTGCATTAAGAACAAGAGATGAAGAGGAAAATTAAAGAATAGAGGGGAGGAGGGAGCTCACAAAAAGCAGCAGAAAATTGATTCCTAGGGAGAGGTGAATGCTGGTGAAGATTGGCTAAATTCATTTCAAAATTAAAGATGCTGGAGGCAGGTTTTCTGGTACCAACACTTAGAAGGAAAAATAAGTTTTCTAAAACAACAATTCTAAATTGTCTTTCGCCGTTCAAAGATCGGTTTTACTGCACCTTCCATTTGACACAAGCGCCATGAAAGACACGTACACAATGAAATGAAATATGAGGTGGGTGATATTGTCAAGCTAATGGTTGTAAAAGCAAAGACAGTAGTGTACACATGAATGAATGACAAAGTAGTTCTTCGCCCTCTGGCTTTTAAGTTACTCTCTTCATCTGGATGCTAAAAATATACGAAAAAAACAAAGACAATAAAAAATTGCTCAATTTAAAAAAATGAAAACAACAAAAATCAAAGCTTCTTTTGTAAATCCAGCTTAACGCTTGTGCAACATGTTCATCTTTAGGCTTTAAAAAGAGAAAATTGGTGAAGAGCTTTAAAACAGGATGAAAGGTTTAGACTATTGTACATTTTAGAATACAAGGAGCAGCTTCTACCCCAATAATTTCATGATACATCTGCATTATTTACTACCCCTTGCAAGTATTTGAACTCACACTTAAATGAGTCATGAGACTCCACAAGACAAAGGAAGACAGAACTGTGATCTTCTACCAGCTACTGTGCATTAAATTACCAAAACATCATTAGACTTTGTGGAAAAAATGATAGTGCCAGTTGGTTTGAATTTTATGGGGACTGTCAATTGTTAGTCTTCAAACCTGAATATATATTAAAAAATGAAATAAACAAAACACCAAACCATATTGTCCTCCTCAAAGGCACTATTAGCCAACAAACTAATTCAGTACAAGAAGGAAGAGAGCAGGAAAAAAAGACTCAAACCACTCTGAGCTATTGCCATCTCTGCTCTCTTCTCGCCCCCTCGGCAGCTATTATTCTTGTGGTTGTTCTGTAAACAAAGCAGGAACAACAACAGCTACCTGTTTGCAAAGCAAGTGTCCTTAAAATTTAGAATCCAGAGAGAAATCGATATCAGTGGTGTAACTCAGTAATCCAGAGATAGTAGCGCAGAATAAACGAGCTAACAAGCCAGAAAAAGTCTAAGTGATGGAGCACAAAACACCATCAACCACTTCCATGCAGTTACTCATTGGTTTGAAGTGTAATTTAATGCCTAAAAACCTCAATAAGTTTGGAAAAAATAATAAAAAAAAAACAATCATCAAATGTCATCTTATAATACAAGGGAGGGAATGCACGCCTTCCAAGATGGTGTCATCATGTCACCATTATGACCTTGCTCCCACCAGTTAACTCCTCACCTCTCCGGGGATGTGTACTCATTATAAAGTCAGTCATCGTGATTATGAGTTTAAAAAATTTGCTGAGCTGCTATCTAGCTCATTTTAGCTCATCAGCATAACCACATTAGAGAGGGAACCTGTGGGCTGGCAATCTCACATTTCCTCAATATTGCGGTCCCAGCAGGCCGAGCATGTCCACATCCATTAGGTTGGACCTGAGCCACCAACGAAGCCTAATATACTGCCACGAGGCACACTAACGCCACGCGACACCTGGAATTTAATTAATTAGCTTTACACAACAAACTGTCAGTCCGACACATCAATCTGCCCTAAACAGTAAAACCAGTAAATTTGGCTGCATTTATCATATCTATTGTGCACCRGAGAGGTGGTGGGGTGTTGGTGTTGGTTTCATGTATAATAGCAGTGCTGGCTGAGAGGATGGTTCTCACGACATGCCACTGTAACAATACAAACAATCAAGTCAACAAAAACTCAGTTTACTCAGTGTGCAGGAATCTCTAATTTATTTCCATCCATAATATATTTACCTAATCTAGGAAAGGAAACAGATTGTCAGAGGCAGTGGAAAGTAAGATGATTTGGAGCTCAATTCTGCTAAATTGGTTGCTGCCAGTGTGATACATCATGGAGAATTAAGATGCCTCTCCCCAAGCACAGAACTTCAGCAGCCATATTGGCACATCTGTCAAGGGCCCACCCCTGACAGAGACAAATTGACCAATTCTGGCACACAAAGGCTGATCCAAAGTGCTAGCAATAACCACGATGAATAATGAGCCAGTTCTGGCTTCGGCAAAATTCATTTTTAATAATTAGTGTTCCTGCACCTCTCATTTTCTGAGAAAATGAGTGCAGGTACATCTACAGGTTGATACAACACATCAGCAAGACTGGAGGAATACAGATGATGTTGTGTGTTAAGCTTCCATCATCACACAGAATGGCTGTGACTTGAAATGCAGGCTGTAAGACAGATGAATCTCTCTCTGTTCTCCCAGGAGCAGGAAATTAATCAAGTCCAGAGAGCTCTGTGGTAGGAGCTGCTGTAAGGAAACGTTTCGGGATGAGCACCATAAAGTTCAGAAGGTCATAATAAGGAGGGGGGGAAATATGGAAGAAATGTTTAGAAGCAATAAAAACTGTTCTGGTGATGATTACAGTCCACAACAGTTTTCTATAAAAAAAAAATGGAATGGAATACAAACGCCAATAAAATGAGTGAATATTTTTAAAAWATGTGAGCTTTACAGTGCACTTGACATCTGGCAATGATGTGTGTTAAAATGCTGCCAGAATGTAAGTGACAAAAAAAATCCAGCTAATGCAGATGATTCTGTGATTGTTACGACTTGTGTTGCTCTTAAGAGCTGCTCCAACTAATTGATTAAGAATATAATTATTACTTTGTAAAACAGTCGGTCACAATGACTTTTGAGTTACTATTGTGTAAATGTGGTACCAATGTATGCTGATGGAGTATAAGAAGGCCCTTACTGGAACAAGAAGGAATAAGATTTTTAAAAGGCTGTGTGATTTCAATAGATTGTCATTTTATATAAACATATTGTAATCTGTGTGAACAATAAAAAATGATAGATATAAACAGACTCCAGCGATGTCCCTGAACTACACATTAAAGTGTAATTTGTGCTTCACAGTTTCTATTGTTAGTAGATRGGGTTCGGTGACACGGACATTAAAAATTTACACGATTAATTGTGACACTTAGCCGATAATTATTTTCATGATTATTAGATGAAAATTGCACTTGCATGTGGCCGACGCTGTGGCCTCTGTCTGCATTTTCTGTTTTTCCTTGTACTCCGGTTTATGCTGGGGTTTCAGGTAATTAAACAAAATCATTGAGTTAGGGTTAGCTGCTCTACGCTCCACTTCCACCACAGGGCTCACAAGCACATCTGTTGGTGATAGTGTGTCATACACAAAATACCTCACCACATGGCACTAATTGCAGTAATAGCAAAGTGGCAAATAATAATTGTTGACAGTTGTACTGACAATTAAAGGCACATGATCGATATGATTTTTCCCAACCCAGAGTTGTTATTATTATTATTA
>NW_013952437.1:1574409-1576565 GCF_001266775.1 Austrofundulus limnaeus
ACAACATAAAAGACAAAGTGCACTCCTTTCACCAGCACCAAACTAATTTTACATGAATCAAAGGGTCTAAAGTATCTCACCTAACAAAACAAGCTGAAAAGTGACACACTTTGAAATTAACCCAAAAACTTTGCTCTGAAATTAATCATGGTGGTGGTGGTGTTGGGGGGGCTGCCCTGTTAAAATAACTGTCATTAATTTCTCACAGTGACGTCAATTACACAACAACTGAATAATTCATGATCAATGACACAGCAATAGGAGCAAAAGATTAATGTGGGTTTAATTATAAAACCATAATGAAAATTTATGTTTCAACTTGATTTCCATATCAGGGCAAATCTTAAAACAATAAAAACATTTTCCTTTGTGCGCTGCTATTGTACACGTTGAGAAAAATGAGCAACATCTTATTTCATTGAGTAACCCACCTCATTTTTTTAGTCTCAAAATGGAGGCACCCAAGTCCGCAAAGACACCTTTAAAAAGTAATTTTTGTTCTACATATGCTAATATAGAGACAGAATTATGGTAAAAAAAAAAAGAGCAACCATATAATTTTATGGAAAATAAACTTTTCTAGACCAAGAGCTGCAATGAAATTTATCCTGTATAAAATGACTACACCGTTTCTTTTTTATTGACACTGACCATTTGTTGGAAATTTAAATGAATTATTTTAACTCAACCTACCTTTTGTTATTCAGTGGCACAGAAAAATAGTTGTACTCTTCATAAGCTTAGTGTTAAAATTCTGCAACATCTCAGAGTTCGACAYTGAGTAGCTTGATTGTGAAAAAAGTTTTGAGACAGTTGATTTGTTATTTCATTAATTGTAGTTGATTGCACAATGTCTTGTAAATGTGTTACATTTTTTCTTACTTTTGATGCACTTTGCATATTTGTTTGAAGGGATACTGCCACAGATCTCGTGCACTGGAGAATTCCAAGAAGAATGCTAAAGCAAAAATAAAGTATGTGCAGCAGCAGAACTGCAGGTTAATTCAAAGCCAAAACAAACAGCTCTGGCAATCGAGTACCGTGAGTTACCTAATCTTGTTTTGTATCCTCTAAAGTACTAATTAAGTTGGATCAACATAGCAGTTGATTGAAAATGACACTTCATTCACTTCATTATGTGAGACATGAGTGGAAAGATTGCTAATGATCATGGGCAACCTCAGTGAAGTGGAATAAAACAGTCAGGCTGAGGGGGAATATAATCCACACATATCAGACAATTGCAGACTTTTTCAGTGGCTGCAGCAGCTTGTCAGGGTGGCTTCCATCCAAACATCCACAACTGCTGCATGAAAAGCAGACAGCAGGAGCCCTATCTCTGTGAAGCACTGCACTATTACTACGTTGTTAATATGAAAAATCACTAATACGCAGCACCTTGAGCTGCAGAATCAATTTGTGGTGGTTCTCTAAAGTATCATCAATTCAAACATTCAACCTTCAAACTGAATGTAGAAAACCACGAGTCCTAATTTACAACACAACCAAGCAAAGAGAGAAGATATAATCTGAGGATTTAGGGCTGCAGTTGGATGAGTTCTTCGCTGCATTTTTAATTCCCTCCATTTCAAACAGTTATTCTATTTTTCTAACCAACATCAAAGCCGAAACATCAGCCTTTCATTAAGGATTGACTGCTTCACTTCAGTCTAAAATGATGCGAGTTAATTCAGTAACTATCTCATCACGCAAGAAAAATGAAGATCGAATATCATCTTGGGGATATTAATCTATGCTTCTCTACATGAAAAGCTAGTGTTTCTTAGCATTTTTTCTGTTCTATTCTATGAACTGTTAGAAAATATCTGACTTAATGCTTCTGCAAATGCACATTAAGGTACTCCCAACTGCTGTGCTGTAATTAAACCACAACAATAAATCAACGAGAAGCCGATCAAAAGCAAAATAGTTGGTGTGTTGGCCAAAAATATAAAAATAACGATAAAGAAAGCGAGTGAAACTAACAGAGATGATGTGAAAACCTGAAGAGATATAAAAAGGGGAAATGATGCATAGCCCTGTTCCTGTGGGAGTCTTATGGTGAGTATGATATCATCCCTCTTATGAAAAATGCCTCCACATGTGCACTCACCCACACACACACACACACACACACACACACACACACACACACA
>NW_013952437.1:1576638-1583375 GCF_001266775.1 Austrofundulus limnaeus
CACACACACACACACACACACACACACACACACACACACACACACACACACACACACAGCCAGCCTTAAATAACTTTTAATCAAGTTTCAAGGTGTGAAGTTTCGAGACGACTTGCGTTGAGGCTCATAAAGCGCTCAGGAAAGAGACATGTCGTGAACTGATAAGAGTTCTTACTGCACCGTCTTAATCTCTAAAGCTTTGGACAGAGCAAAAAATAATAATGCACCTCTGTACTTACGGTGTAATTGCAGTAAAATAATCCCACACCTAGAAAAAAATAACACGTTTATCAAGGAACATTTTTGATTAAAACTGAAAACAAACTGCAATAAAATATGTCCAATTTTTGACTTAAATATGATCCAAGTGTAAACACAATTCTAAAAAACATAAAAAAAAAAGCTAAAACATCTCATTGTTAATTAGTTTGCTGTAGTTTYGGGAGCCTACATTGCTCCGTATTCTTGAAACAGCTCCCTCCTGGAGCCGTTTGTGCTGGGAGGCTACACAGAGAGCCGAAAGGAAAGGCTTGCTCCTCTGTATGTTGTGTGTGTCGAGCTCTTTGAGCTGAGGCCTGTCTTGCACAAGTACGTTCTAGCTGGAGGCTAACGCTACTGCGTGCATTTCGGTTACACTCGCTTGCACAGAGCAAATGCTCTTAATAACCATTTAGCTACTAAGGCACGCTTGTCTGTCTTCTATTCACAGCCTTAGCCACTAATTACATTCCCAAAGTAATGGACAGTGCTGTGTTCCCTCAATGCTTCCCTTTTTTCTTTGTACAATCAGCCAGCTGCCTTCACTAGTAGGAATTGGTGGTCACTGCAGACCTGAGATGAATTTACAAAAGTAAACCCGTGTCAACCCATTCTTTAGTGCAATGTTTCAATTTGCGAGGGTCTCTTGATGTTAAAAAGATCTTTGTTTTTATTTTTAAGGATTAAGAAATCCTGTGGTCCTTCAATTAGGAACTAAGCATGCATGCTAAATAAATAAAAAACATGGAGTGCAAAAGAAATTGATTTGCTGCAATGTTGACAGATGTCTGCATATTTTGTAAATACGTAAAAAATATCACAACTAATATATTTTTATATCACAATAAACATTTTCATAAAAGAAGAGAAAAATTTAACACAAAAGAATAGTAAGTGTCATAAAGATACTGCAAAAAAACAAATGTGAAGGAGAATTGCCAAAAAAAAACCTGAAGGGGCTTGACAAGCGGCAATCTCCAAAAAAGAAATAACGAAAATTACATAAATTTAAAAATCCATACATTACAAAAAATAAAACACTACTCTATATAAACAGAAAAAAAGGAAAAAAATGCTTTCAGTAATCAAACCCATAAGGGAAACCAGAACAACTCAAGAGTAACAATCTGATTCTTTGCTTAAAAATCTCTTTGGAAACTTCCAGGAGAGATCCTGGAACTACTTAGTAAAAGGTATACTGTATTTTTATTTGTAATTATGTAAAAAAAAAATGTTAGGGAGACTGGACTCAACATTGCATAACAAAAGTAAAACTGAATCAGCAAGTACGACTTTGGGTATTAGCCAGTTTTTAGCTTCATGTCTATACTATGATGTTAAAATGTCACAGTTTCAGAGCACTGCGTAAAGAAGACCAATTAAAATGTAATTGCATTTTGGTGAATATCAAAAATAGTTTTTCTCTGAAATAAAAGAAATGTCAAAATGCACAACAGAAACCTTTTAACTATAAGTTTTCAAGTTTCCATCTACAAATCTGTAAAATGAAAATGTATGCTTTGTGATTGGTTCTTTACCTACTTCAGCTAACCATCTGAGTGATTTTTATCACACRCTGTGGTTTTTCTCCTTTTTACAGTAAGCACAAACACAGGAACGGGCCAAAACAAGCTGATTACCATAGTGTTGTATCATCAAAATTCTTTTCTAATCGAAGCCCTGAAACCGTTTAATCTCATCATCAGATAAGACACACCAACGGAAGAAGGTGATTAAGGTTGACTATTTATAGAATGGTTCTTCGCATAGAGGATTCCAGAAAACAAAAACCATGTTTGAAGTGATTAGGCTTCTTATTATGGGCTCCACATACCTTGTACATTGTGAGAAAGCTGTCACGCTTGGATAGACAAGGCAGACAGTCTTTCACTGCCTCTACCAGACAACTGAGGGAGCCGAAGGCCACTAATAGAAGTGACATGAATACAAAGCAAACGTGAGTCTAAAGTGAGCACAGTTCATTTTCCCACTGTGAATTGTGCAATTTCCTTGCCTAAATCCCCCCCACCTCTTTTTTTTCTCCTCGACTCGCAACTGCAGCACCAAAGACAAAATATTCCATCAATGTAATAATTTTCAGAGCTGCAATGCACTCCAGCGGCAGAGGGACCGAGCGCGTTATTTGCAAGGTGTTGTTCTTGGACCTGTAAATACGGGTGCTCCCTCCCCGAGCCATTTCAGTCAGGTGCCCTCAACCCGAGCACGCAACCCAAATTTCCCTTTGGAACGGCTTGACAGTCGACTACGGACTGTGTTTGCATTAGTGTGGATGTGTGAAGCTGAAAGTGCAGAAGTTCTCTGGCAGAACATGCTTATCTGACCTCTTCACTTCCCACAAAACAAAAAAAATTACATCATCAGAACCAAGGTTTACATAAATGTGAATGCATGAATTTATAATGCACACAACTATATGCATATTCGTATATGGCAAACACTTTTTAAAAAAATAGTTACTTTATTATTTTTAGTCACACACAGTCAGGTACAACATCATAATCTAACATTAACCATCTGAACAWTAAATCCCTTTGCCATATGTCAGTGTTTTTTTTTCCTTTTCTCCCTAATGCATTAGTTTAATTACAGTTATTAAGAGCGATGAAAACATACAGTTCAGGCACACCATTACATGAATACTAAAAAAAAACTAAATCAACTCTTCTAGCTGCAGCAGTGAGAAAAGTGCAAAGGTTGCCAGAAAATAGTGGACAAAAAAAAGTAGTGGGGAGGGGGGGATGACAGGCAAGTCAGTGTGGAGTTGAGCTGTCTCCCCCCCACATACTTCAAGCTCTGGCCAGACCATAAATATGAGCTCACCTGAATAGGACCAGTAGGGGTCACCAGCTGTCCTCCTCTCCCTCATTACGCCTGTGTTCCCAGGATGGCTGCCTCCAGTGAAGCGAGGTTGGTCACCCGATGCAACTGAGGGGGGGGGCAGAGATAGAGGTCAGAAAATCCACTGGGACCGGATAAAAAATAAATAAAAAGAAGAAAATAAAAGGTACAAAAATAAAAAAGGTTTCTTTTCCTGCCTTACTAAACAGCATAAAACAGATTCAGTTATCTTTTTAGATGCCTAAAGAGCCGAAAGAGTTTTTTTTACTCACTCAAAAAATAAAATTAGCATACATCTTTATTCAAGAAGAACAAACAGCAAATCATCAACATCATCTGAAACCCTGCTCACACTTAGCTCAAAACGTCTCAGCTAAGCGTTAACTCGTCAGTGTAGTAGGATGAACACAGAGACACAAACAAGCAGTCAGACTCACACCTATGGAAGATTTGGAAACACCAATTAACTTAACATGTTTTTGAACTGTGGGATGTAACAGGATCACATGGAGAAAATCTCAACAACCTCTGCGGGATCACGTAAACGCCACACAGGAGCTCAGTCGAGGTTGGAACAAGCCTTTTAGCTGTAAGCCAACTATCCATGCAGACCGTGATGCTACATGTCAACTGTTTTTTTATTTTAAACCTGCCAACACCTTTCTGAAAATCACTCTGCTTCTCCAGTCACATAAAGAAAAAAATCTTTTGAAAACTATATGAACATAAACATGTAATCAAAAGCATCATTTCAGAGCAGTCACACTGTCAAGGCTGTTTGAAATTCAAATGTATCTGCATTCATACTGGCCTTACTGGCCACTCGATGAAACAAGAGCTTTTTCAGAAAATACCTCCAAATTACCATCAATTATCCCATTGACTGACCAGCTACTCAATTAATTCATGACCTTCACGTCTCTTTGAGCTATTTTGACAAAAAAAAATCTGTTTTGCGAAATGCAAGGCTTCAGAGCCTAAAATGGAAAAAATAGCAAAAAGCAACAATGGTGATGATCTGAACAAAAAAAATGTGTGCTTTCAATCCAGGTGCCATGGTTTGACACAAAGCTTTAATGGGTGGTAATTACCACCACCAGGATATCAGGGCTCTGCAGAAAACAAGGGGAGTCTCTCCAACAGCCCATCTGATTGCTTCCTGCCCTCTTCCACTTAAAATCCATCACATCCTTTACAGCAGCACTTCATCTGGGAAAGACAAAGGGTTAAAAAAAAGGCTGGATGGTCAATATAATAACATAACATATGCATGACTGAACTGAAGTTACAACAGCTTTCCTTCTGAGCTTCTACCTAATAAATCTAATTAGTGAGATGCAGGCAGTTTGTGCAGCCAAGGGTGTAGAGATGATCATCCCCATGTCTTATAGGCACAAATGTCTCTTTAACTTCAATGAAGGATCGCCTGAAATCAAACACTGTCAACAGAGCTATAGCAAATGCTAGGAGCACAAATTGTCCTTTAGCATACACGCTCCCTAGAGCATCGCCTCAGACTTACAACAATCAAACTCACCCGGGAAAATTTGCTGTGCAACGGATGCAGCCAGTGCCAGCGGAGAAGAAAATGTCTAGCCCATGTCATTGTCAATCAGGGGCACAAGCAAAACAAGAGTGTTTTGTTTTGCTTTAAGCAGCTGAAACTTGCCGTGGCATTCAAAACCTGGAGATCTGCTAATATTGTTCCCTGTAGCTAGAGGGGCGCAAACAAATGGGGAAGCAGATTGTTTCTGTGTAAAAAGAACAGCAGGGAAAGCTAAAACAAAACCTATGACAATCTTCTGCTCTTAAAAGGAGGCAACAAAGTTTGAGATTTTTTTATTCTTTTACTAAGTGCTGTAACAGATTTATATTTTTTTATTCAACTGGTTACACATTGTACTCAAAAACTGGCATGATTTCCGTTGTAACATGCAGCTTGCACAACATTAAAGCTCAAAACACACTAATGCTACCGAAACAATGTTTTCACGTGTGTCTTGATTTTATTCTCACACAACTTGTGCTCTACACTGTAATTTAGTGGGATTTCCTGTGAGCTTAAAAGCTTTAAAATCTCTGTTTTCTTGCTTTGTAACTATGACAACTCTATCGCTCTTATCACAAGTCTCAAGAGGTTTCAGGTAACTTTGCTACAGTAGCAGAGCTCCCAAGCCTCTTGACACTCAGCTGCCTTTAGAATAAGTATGAAGTTTGATTGGCTTGTCAACACATCAAACACAAACTTATCTAAAGTGGCTGAATGAAAGGCAACTAAACTTCGAGGGTGTGAGGGTGGGTTCAGGGTTATTAATTGTTATTTAAACTTTCATTATTTAAGCTCCTGAATGTGAGATATTCAGGCACATTTGAAAAAGCAAGCAGTTGGAAACCGCCTGGGGAATCGAGTCAAGGCTTTGACGGTATAAAAACACCTTACCACCATTTTAGCACCTCTGGTTAGGAAACGTCCCACGTCACATAGAGAGATTCACTGATTTTCCAACACCAAGTTCAACACCTGAAACCTGCCCCAGGTGATATCATCCTGTCATCGGATGTCACCTCATTTTTCACGTGCAACAGAGACTGTCAAGAAACAAATTCATCAAGATAGCTTTTTGAACAACAGGACCTCCAACGTCACCCCTGACCAGATCTGTACCCTGCTGGACCTGTGCCTCCAGACTCTCATCCAAATGAAAAATGACGTGAATGAGACAAGTGCTCTCTGGTGTCACCTAGAGTTTGACTGATATGGGGTTTTCATAGTTATTGTCAAGCTTTAAAGAGTCCAGAAGTAAATGGCCACTATGTAAAGTCATTTTTGTTTGTTTTTGGGACAATACTATATACAAGTGTGCAGGAGTGTGGATCACATACAATAGTGAGGTTGAGCTAAAAATATACAGAGCTGGCCACTGATGATTATATATCTTTAAATGGCAATAAACTTAATAAACAACCAATCTATAAATCAGTCTAACTCTAGAGTCATCTAAYGGGGCCCAGCGTTTCCCCTGCCATTTATTCAAGGGGGGCGGGCCCCCCCGCCAACAAGACGGCCCATCCCTCCAAGAATTTCACAGCATGTAGTCATTTTTATTTAAATAAGGCCAGATCAAGTCGAGAGCTATTTTTGCGCCACTCCATATCCACCTCTCGCCAAATTTGGGGAAAGATTATAATTGGTCTTTAAAATGGGGTAAACAAATTATTCTCACTGACTTAGAGGAAGTTTTTTTTGATAGTTGCATTTTTAACTGTTATCCTTTATATCTACAAGAGTTGAAGTTCTTCTAGGGTTCTAATGATTCTTAGAAAGTAGTGCTGGGCGGTATGACCAAAATTTTATATCACGGTATTTTCATCATTTACACCGGTTTCACGGTATATCATGGTATTTTTCTTTTCATCACAGGTCAGCTGATAATAAAATGTACAAACACCGCTTATTAACTTTTTTCTTTTACTGTACCTCTGTCTGTGTCGCTGTTTCCCTCGTCTAAACGTCTTTTCTTTTCTTCATGGTTGGAGACAGTAGTAATGCATTTTGGTCCGACCGTGAGGTCGGAAGGTTAAAAAAAGATTATTATCGGGTCTATTGTTTTATGTTATTT
>NW_013952437.1:1583386-1585433 GCF_001266775.1 Austrofundulus limnaeus
TATTGTTTTATGTTATTTAATAAAGATTTACAGCACGACTCACCTGGCACACCAGTCAATCAATTCCACTACAAAACTTTTTTCCCCTGGCTTTTCACAATAGAAGCACGCTAAAGTCTCCATGCATCTCCACATCTCCATATTAAAGTCACGTGTTATATCTAACCGTGCACATCACTGAAGAGGTGTTTACTAGATTCAGCAACGGTGAAAACGGGATGTTTTTTTAACGTCAGCCAATATAAGAAGCAGAATCACCAGCTGCCACTGCAACAATAACATTAGCATGCTAACGCATATAGCAGTGCAGCAAGGAAAAGGGTCCCCTGGGAAACAGCGGCCGCAACGAAACGTTCTGCACGTGTTCAGGCTATTTAAAACAGTATGTCGGTTTTCAGAAAATTTATATCATAACAAAAATAAAAAACGGTATTCGGTATGAACCGGTATACCGCACAGCACTATTAGAAAGGACATGATTTTGACGTTTTTACTGATAATATTTTATTTTAAAAATGTTACAGAAGTCATAAGAAGCAGGTTTATTTTGAACAAACATTACAAACGTGTTCATTCCTACAAAATTGTCAAATATATTTATAAACACCACTAAACTGATTCAGATTAACATAAAATAAATCTTGTTTTATAATTAAATGTCTGTTTCCTGCTATAAAGAAAAATCATCCATCCATTCTGTCCTTGTTCATAATTAGGGTCAGATTGGGGCTGGAGTCTGTCCTAGCTGCCTTTGCTTGAAGACGGGGACACCTGGACAGGTCTCTAGTCTCCATCAGGGACACAAAAGAGGCAATCAACCATCCACACTCTGAAACCTTCTGGAGCTCTTCTGTGTGACTCTAGATGTGACAAACTGAGAACTCTGGACTCAGATGCATCTGCTGCTGCACAGAGTTCTAATCACTTAATATCAATAATAATTAAATAAATTATTAATGATAATTATCAGGAGGAGTCCTTAACTTTAGGATGTAGTTAGGCAATTAAGGTGAGTCTTGTAAAATAATTTTTTTATAAAACAAGACACCCCCCACCCCCCCCACCCCCAAAGAACAATTTCCTAGGGGAAACACTGGGGCCAGTCTCAACATATTAAAAACAAAATGCTGAACTACAATCGGGGATCAATGCCCGCCACTCATTCAGATATGTCTTTTCTTCATGAAGAAAAAGAAAGAAAAGAAAACGTGAAATGTAATGGGAAAGAGTGAAAGAGAGATTAGAAGATACGTGAAATATATATCGAGAAAACACAAGACAACACAACCGACATCTTGGCTGCACACCTACAGAAACAGAGATAATAAAATAAAAAAAAACACAGCAACAAAAATGAATGTATATAATCAGGGTTACACATAAAATTTTTTGTCTGGTTCTCAGGGGAGAACCTAGGGTTGTTGCTTGGTGCTCATATTTTCCTTCACTCATTTAACACATTTATCTATAGGGGCGTCAGGSCATCTAAYGTTYCYCTGTTCTGTTTTATGACTCCTATCAGCTGCAGCGTCTCAGGACATCATGCCAAATCAGTCCAACAAGATTTTTATTTAATTTTCTTACTCTACATAAATTTTGTAAACTACCTAAGTGGCTGAGGGGCTGGGTGTATGTCATATAAACATCACAAACTTAACATTTCATGGTTAAATGTCTTTTAGACTAACATGTCCCTCAGATGTACAACTCCTGTAGTTTGGTCTTCTGCATCTTCAGCCTTGGTTAAACCAGCTTTCCACACTCTCCAGTCCAAGCAGCAAATATCTGTCTTCTACACAGAGCAAAATAACTTAAAAAATACAAATGGTTTACTTGTTAGACTGATTTCTTTTTTAAAAGACTATTTTATTCAAAAAGATTCTATTATTTAGATGGTTTCAGCTCATATAGTCATTTAAAATAATTAATTCTTCATATTTGATCATTTATTGAATTACATTAATCCCAGAGCAGCTGTGTTACAGTCTGGTTCTAAGTATAAACAAGTTCAGCACATCAAGAACCTTGTTGTTTTTATAAAACTGTG
>NW_013952437.1:1586485-1588677 GCF_001266775.1 Austrofundulus limnaeus
ATATATATAATGTTTTTGACTGGGGTGTTAAACAGAGAATCATCTTTGCTTTAATATGGGGAAAACAAATGTTCTGTTAGTTAATGTGGTTTAATAAGAAGAACTCAGTGAACCTCACAGAAAGACTCAGCCTGCGCGCGCAGCGACGTGCTCCTGTCACAGCAGTCTCTCAGGAGGAGGAGAGAGTTTAGTCACTCACACAGAGTAGGACAGATCTGTTCAGTAACAACATTCTGAACACATTTTTAATATAAAGTTAGGTTTTACAGACCAAGGTCAGGAGCAAAGTGCAGGAGGAGCGGAGGAGGAGATGTATGGGCTGATCGCTGCAGCAGCTCGAGTCGAGCCGGCTCGCTGCTTCAACCAAACATGCTCTCACTGAAAGTCCCGCCCTGCTCTGCTCTGATTGGACAAAACGGCTCTGGACTTCGTCTGATTTGTTGAAGGTAGTGTCTGTTTAATCCTTATATCAGGGTCCCGCTGTGGCACACCAAACTACAACCCATTCACACCAGTGTGGCTGGATTCTTTTTTATTTTATTTAATTTTTTTTAAAGAAATCAGGACGTGTTTGTCACCAAACTGGTCGCACTTCTAGAGCCCTGCTAGCTGTTGTTTTGACAGACAATCAGGTACAATCTTAGGTACGCAAGGGAGCTTTATGAAGTTACATCTGGTGCGCTTTTTTCCTCTTTTGACCGCGCATGCGTACCTGCGCACCACTTATGTGCAACTCTGTATATAATAATAATAAAAATAATGATTATAACCTTGCTGAAAGGTACACCTATATAAACATACCCCCATACCTACACATACATACACACACATACACACAAACACATATATATTTATATATATACATACATACACACACATATACATATATCTATACATACACATACTGTAYGCACATACCATTCAATCAGTGTCCAACCAGAAAACCCAGGATTTAAACACCTGTTTGTGAGCGGTTGTGAGCATGCATGTATATACAAGATCTCKCCAATGGAATGTTTAAAATCATTCAGATATGTCAATGACACCTGAGACAATGTCCAAGTTCAAGAAGTAAAAACCTTCAGTTAACACATCGACTTCATTGACAATAACATTAAATTCACAAGAGAGGACACTAAAGATAACAAGCTCACTCTTTTTTGACTGTTCTGTGTGCATTAAAGAGGATGGAAGGTTAAACATTGAAGTACATCTAAGAAACTTATACACACAGATCAATACCTGCTGTTTGGCTCTTACAACCACTGGACTACAAACTGAATGTCATCAGAACTCTGTGCTGAGACTATTCCCACTAAGACGGAGGTGAAACGCATCAAAAAGGCACATGGGTATCCAAACAAAGACCTTTGTCCAGTCAGCTAACAAATCTGGAAAAAAAACAAAGACGTAAAAAATATTGTCATCCCACKCCACTAAACCTAACACCTCTCACACAGAAACTGATCCGCATCGAGGATTAAGCAAACAAAAGCACAACAATGTGGTGTATACAGTCCACTGCAGTGAGGAGTACTCACAATTTATATAACTTAAAAAAAAATCCTATCGCATGCCCCAATAGCTAAGAGCTCCCTGGGTTTAAACTCAATGGTCCACCAACACATAAAAAGATTAGGGACACCATTTTTGGAGACACTAATGTCCACACTAGACACCAAGACGACATATGCTTTTAGAGAACATTAAACTAAGCCATTACTGGCACTTTTCGGACATTAGCACTTTATCAGCACAAAAAAAGGACATCTTGTTAAGCCTCTGCTGATCCTCTTGTCAGTCGTGACCCAAACAAAAACAGATCAGATCACCACTGCTTCATTGTGCACACAGACACAACAAGAAATCAGCTGAGTGGCAACTGCTACGTTGATTATAGCAGCGTGCTGCACGCGCCACCTCTAACTTTCACACATATCTGTGACTACTTTCACTGCTGCGTCACTGATGATCATCATTAAACTCCAGGCCCTGTCTGCTCTTTGACACATGATGTCAATGTATATTACAAAAGTGTTTCAGGCACAATGCAAGTGTTTTATAAAATAATGAAGCTACAATGAAAATAAGAAGTTGTCTCGGTATCACCTGATTTTTTTTTTTTTTACTATTATTATAAGTTTCATTTTACAGAAAAGAGCAGTAAGAATTATCACCAGAAAACATTACAG
>NW_013952437.1:1588726-1590462 GCF_001266775.1 Austrofundulus limnaeus
ACACACACACACACACACACACACACACACACACACACACACACACAGCCACTTTAGATGAGCTCTTACTAATAGTTGCATCATTAGCAAGGATTAATTAAAGCAAGCACAACATTGAGCCAAATCTTTACTTGCACTTAAAGTCAGTRCATTATGGACTCTAAAAGTGGTTTCCACCATGGCATGGGCAACTAGTACAAGTTTCCCAAATCAAATTCCCTGCTTAGAGCGAGGTCACAGAGGCTGCATGAGTAYAGTCGCAAATGGCTGCTTTGTTAATATCTGATGTACCAATTTATTACGGGGAGACACGGGTTAACATAAAGTGTGAAAGTGAGGGAGGGAGGGAGTCTCCGAGACTGGGACTTGGAGCATATTTGAAGGCAGGTTGTGAAACAGGAGGGCTGCACAGTCTTTGATCAGAGTGCATAGGAGACAGCACCATGTCAACAGTTTACACACATCCATGTCAGCCGTTCCCTGTGGGCAAAGGATTAAAGCCACAGCATTTCTGATGGAGCCGAGCAGACAACGAAGTCAGAGCCGGGGCCTGAAGGAGAAGAGCTGTGCTGCACTCAGACAAAAACACACAAATCTCAAAATAGCTGTGAATTATGTAGCTTAACAAGTAGTTTAAATGAGACAATACATACAACTGCTTTGGCCTGGTTTTTCCACTTTGAATATTTTTTTAGAAACCTGGGAGAAAAAAAACATTCAAAAGAGCCACAGAAAAACACTTTGTACACTGTATATTCCCACAAAATCATTTTCCTTTTCCATCGCCCTGAGGGCTGTTAAATCATCTACACCACCATTAAGCCCCACTATTTGTTCCATAATATCACACGCAACAACAAGCCAAGAACCCCTGAGAGCCCTTGAAAAACAGCAGCCTAACAACAACCACAGGAGCATTTAACTTGCATTAGTCATTGGGGGACGGAGTTAAAATATCAATCACCCGCGTTAGCGTCACATATGTGAAGGGTAGCCAGGCTGGCACATTTGTCACCAGRAGGATTACCGGGGGATGATTTTAGCTCTCCAATGCACGCTTATGGTGTTAAAAGTTCAAGGTGGTTTCTAATGTTTGCATCAAAAAATGTAAAAGAGCAGCAGAGTAGGAATTCAAAGAAAATTGTCTCATTGAATCGGTTATTGTAAGTATAGCATTATGACTCACCATGTAAATAAACGCCATGCCTAATCTGGTATCAATACAATAAACATGCTCAAATGTGATWCAAAACATTTCCAACAGTCATGATTTCTAAGCATTTACAGCAACAAGAAACTGGTGTTTGACGTAAGTTATTTAAAGTCTGGAAATAAAGCTGATCTGAAAGGCCTGTGCATAAGCAATCAAGTTCTAATCTTTTATTTGTACCTACCCTCAGTCAAAGCATTTGACTTTAAAGGATTTACCTGTCAGGATATTATAGGGCTGCTATTATCAACAAATCCCCAGCAAACACCAAACCCTGMAAACTTTGGACTGTTTATCATTATCATAGATCTTTCCCGCTGAGGATTGAATTCTTTTTTAGGACTACAGATTTTTTTTTCCCTTTTCTTTTCAGTAATCTGCTAATCATTTGCTATTTTTAAGCAAACATTGCCAATTAACTGTGAACTGCTTTCAGATAAAAGGTTTGGGTATGCTAATGTAGATTTACTGCAGCAGGACATGGTGTGTGTGTGTGTGTGTGTGTGTGTGTGTGTGTGTGTGTGTG
>NW_013952437.1:1591917-1597104 GCF_001266775.1 Austrofundulus limnaeus
GTGTGTGTGTGTGTGTGTGTGTGTGTGTGTGTGTGTGTGTGTCTGTTTAAAGGGGAGAACGACTTAAAATAAACTCCAGTGCCCATGTTCGTGGTAATGAAAGAGCATGTGATGAAAAAAGGGAGGCTCACTGATGTATTTTTAAAATGGGTTTGATAAAAATTAAGATCTCCAGTCCTTTGCTGTGTGAGGCTTTGTCAGTGCATCACTTCTTTATTAACTTTATTTAGGAAATTTTAAGAAACACAAATAATTTGCTTAAATATGCACACAAATTTGATGTTGCTCTTTATTTCCTAAAATCCATTGTCTTTAAAAGCAGATGGGAGAGGAGTGCCAAATCTGATTAGCTCTACTAATTTCAGCATAAACTGAAGAACCTTGCACCATTTCAAAAAAAAGAAAAATAGCAAAAAAAAAAAATAATCTCTTGGCAAAAACCCTTGAATAGTACGCATTTTATTTAACAATATGTTCTTCTCACTCTGTCGACACGCCTAATGAAGTTGGTGGGATGAATTGAGGGTTTAAAATGAAGCGGCTACTTTCAAGCACATCAGTGTTGACGTTCTGCTTCCGATTTATCCCGTTTTACATTCAAGCTACGCACAGCCGTTTTGACAGTAGCTGTTGTGAGAGAGGCCAGCACAGCCCATTCCCGTCATCCATCCCCATTTTCTCAACTTGTCCCTATAATTAGAGGAGGAGAGAATGCATTTCATTAAATTTACTAATTAGACCAACTACGGTCTAAACAACGTTTACATTATCCTGCCTCGAAATCATGCTGAACAGAAGTTTCCACGGGCATCGCGAGCGCATAAAGGATGTGTCTTTGATCCCAAAATTGTTATGTATGAGGAAAAAAATGTGCATGCTGACGGAGACAGCTGCTGTCTAGGACAAACTCATCTCCGATGCAGAGAGTCAGCTGTGAAATATAAGGACATCTGCTCCATTTTCTGTTAACTCATATCTTCATGACAGGCACACCTAAATTTCAAATGTGCTCCTTTTTAATGCTGAATACCTCAGTCTATCCACAGTCCATGAAGCTTAAACACCACCACAGTACAAGCCACAATGGGTTTTAAAAATATATTAAAACGGGAAGTTCTGTTACACAGAGAAGCTTTAAAAGGGGGGGAAATGAGTGGAGCTTGGTTTTGTAAGTACGTGTTTCTCCCTCCTTGGTAAGTGGGAAATGTTGCAAGATATCCCCGGAAGTGTTCCGAGTCACACCAAGGACCTCAGGAACATGAGAAATGCCAAGATCAGCCAGAGATACAGCACAGAGGGAACTGGGCCTTAGGGCGAAAAACATCAAACTCTGAAATAATAACACAACAGCTCAAATCCCAATGCAGATATTTAGACCCGCACAGCTAAACTCAAATGAGCAGCTTCAGCAAAGAGGCAGGCATCGGCATCCTTGGGCCAGAGAAATGAAGCCATGTTACAGTAAAATTAAGCTAATTAGTCTAGTGTTAAAAAAAAATAAAACCGTTCCTCGACTGAATAAAATTAATGATTCACATCTTGTCTTTGTCTCTTTTTTTTAAAGGCCTATGAACATATCTGCGTTCACACCTGTCAGGACTATGCGTTCTTCATGTTAATTGACAGGAAGTGCTACTGCATGCTAAATACTAAGATGTTTGTCAGTGCAACTCAGGGTGCCAACAGCTTCAAATGCTAATTCACATTGAAGACGTAGAAACGAACAGACGTGAAAAGGCAGAAATTCTAAACTTGCTTTAAATAAGACAAACACCGGGGAACACACACAATTGTGAGCATTGTGTGTTCTACAGCCTTGAATCTCCTCCCAAACACAGAACGGTTTTGTTTGTGCTGCATTGTGGAAGTCGAACAACAAGGCGACAGAATACGAGGAAGGGCAARGGAGCCACGGTTGACTTTCTCATTATGTTTAGTCTTTTGTCTAAACTCAAAAAAAAGAAAAAAAAACTCAATAAGGCTGTCTCATTATAACCAAATCCAAACACGTCACCAGTTAAAGGTCAGATGTCTGCATTCAAAGAGAGATTTCTACACTTAAACAAAAGGTATATCATTTGTGCTAAAATATTACATAAGTCAGAGGTGGGAAGGCCCGAGCAGTAAGATGTGCCATGTGCTGGGGTCTTCTTAAACCTTTTACCACAAGGGAAAAGTGAGAAACATAGTACATCATGTGTCAAGCTTTGATGGAGCATGTGGGCGAAAAGGTCTAGATGAAAGTCTCAGGAGTATTCAGTCTTCCTTAAATACAAAGAAAAAAAAAGAAAAAAAGTACACACATCCTGGCATTTATTCCCGGTTTAAAAAGCTCCTGGTAAAGAACAATCCCTCCATTGTCTGGCCAAAACTGATTTCTGAATTAAAACTGCATGGCTTCCTGCTGAGAAGTCAATGTTTAACATAGCCAATTATAGCTCCTCCTCAGAAATGATGAAATTATACAGTAAATCTTAACTGTGTCAATCAGCTTTTAAATGTGCTTCTAGGCCAGTGCTTGTACAGTGAATTAAATGCAGTGAAGAGCTGGAGTGATTACTGATTGAGTGCATCAGGGGCTCTGATGAAAAACCATTAACAACATTACACAAAAATCAGGCTTGTGACCCTCACYAGACCAGATATGACGCGTTCCTTTCACAGACCACAATAAACAAGTTGCCCATCTGCGTCCGTTCACATGCACCAACAGTGGGGCTGTACACGGCAGCTTCTGACGGGGTCAGGAAATTTTTACTGTGTAAAGTGAGTTTTCATTTTTCAATATGTGGCAATTGGATCACTTAAGTGCCAGGAGCTTATGAGGTCATTCTTCAAAGCATAGTGTGCAGTCCTGCATGAATTGTCTAGTTATTGATTCTGAAATATATTCAGCTGCCTCTGGTGRATACATTACACTCCTCACACATTAACAGTGTTCGCGAGGGGAGACGGTTGATTACTGGTAATGTAAATGGGTCCATCTCGGACCAGGTCAGTCATTTGCTCGAGGCGCAGTGAGGCCACCCAGCCTTAAAATGTATGATAGCGAGTAGCTACTGTAACATGATTTTAAAATAAGCATCAGCAGAACGTTACAGTACTATTGCCAGGTTAGGAAACACAACTACAGAAAAACTGAAATTTTTGGACTCAAATTAAATACCCGAAGAAATGGATCTCTGTAGAAAATGTGTGCAATGGGCTGATGAAAAATACCTAACCTTTAGGTCAGTGTTAGCCATAAATAAAAACATTGATGACTTTTGCATGCATCACTTCCAAACAGACCCGTCATGCCTGCCCAGGGCCATACAAGCAGTAAGACCTCCTCCTTTCCTCTTTAAATGCGCTTTGATGTCAGACTCTAATCAATACTTGAAGGCTGAATTTAGAAACGACAGATAAAACCTTGAAGAGCATTGCACCTGATACTTCTCTAACATCCTCTGTTGTAATCGCACTAGTGTTTAATACTTACTGTAAAGGGGCAACCGTGTAACTGGCTCAAAACAACTACAAAAAAGATGCACACAAATTTTACCAACTCACCACATCAGAATATAATGGAATATTTTGCTTTTGGACACATTTTTACAGCAACATGAATAAAAAGAAATTTGTTCATTTTAACCTTGAAAAGTCTCTACGCATTTTTTTCCCTCCTTTTGGTAAAATGTAATTTTATCTTATTTTGAACGGTACTTTTTTCCAAGCAGATTCTACGTACAAAGTTGTTTTCTGTGTTACCAGAAAAAGTTTTAATAGTTCATCATAGCCATAAAAATGCTAAAATATAAACCATGAAAACTGAACCATTTGTTATGTTCTAAGCTTTCTTAGTTTCTTGTTGCTTTTCAGAGCTTAGTATTACTTCTTTAATCAAAAGGTTGTCATATTTGCCTCAAGCTAATAAGATTTTCTAAAACAAGTAAAAAGTAAGAAGTCGTATAACTAGAAATAGGCATATAGTGATTAAGTCCCTCAATGTTTGCAGAACCATGAATCCAGTTCCACTGATCAACACCCATTTTATTTATAATTGATGGTCCAAAAACTACCAAATTGTTCCTTCTGTTTAATTTTGGGAAGAATAATGATGGAAAAAATATCATGTTATGCTAAAATGAGAGGACCATTAATTAGTCAAAACGGATTACAAGACCATTACAGCACAAGTCATCTATTGCAACATATCACTCATGACAAATGAGGACATCTGCTCGGACCACAGCTCCTTGACATTCGCTCCTTTTTTTGGCCTTGTTTTCGTGCAAAACAGCTTGGTGGCTTTCTGTGCTCTAACCAAAAGGCAGCAATACAATGCACATTCCACATCAAATATACTGAGGCCACTTTGGCAATAATCCCACCATCTACATGTAATCAAACGTGTAGAAAAACTCCTTTTAGGCCCCTAAACGTGATTTTTCGAGTACAAAGAAACAGGGGCAAACACAGACAGAAAAGCAGCACTCAATCGAGGGGTACTTGGCCATGACTCACGGCAATGATTCAAATCAAATACCACACCACAGCTGAGAGTTCACGTCATCGAACTACGTGTCTAAAGCTGCCAGTCTTTTGACCCCACAAAGTTGGCCCCAGAAAATTCATGAGATCTGAATTTCGAAGAAAAATACTCTGTCACATAAACCCTAAAACTATCAAACTCATTTAGGCAAACTGAAATATACATTAGAGCAGGGGTTGTTAACTTTTTTTGACCTCAGGGCCCAATTTGTTCAACATAAAGTGACACGAGGCCCAGTCACTCATTACCATATGGATCAAAAGGATAATTATTCTAAACCTTGGTTTAAAAATATAATTATTCTAAATCTTGGTTTAATTTATATTGTATTTGCATTATAACTAAATAAAAACACACTTACGGTTTAAAAGAAAACTCCTGTCAAATAATCACAAGACACAATTATGACAAACATTTTTACATTGTAACCTGCCCATAACAATTATTGGGACAAATACAACAGTCAACAGACCACTCAGGCTTATCAACACAAAAATAACCCATCAATCCATCCATCCATCCATCCATCCATCCATCCATCCATCCATCCATCCATTTTCTGTACACGCTTCTTCCTTTCAGGGTCGCAGGGGTCACTTGTGCCCATATCCAGCAGTCAGAGTACAAGGGGCGGAGTACACCCTGGACAGGTC
>NW_013952437.1:1597515-1600367 GCF_001266775.1 Austrofundulus limnaeus
ATCACAACCTTGGCGAAAAAGTGGCATACGCAAGTTTCTGGGCTCAAATTGTGCGTACGCCAGTTTTATAAATCCGACCCCTGATCTTTTGAAGTGACTTTTATGGAAAAGTTATGAACACTTTTTACCTGACATGTTGCAGGCAGGTCTGAACAGCTTCAATATGGACTAAGGTTGATTTGATTAGATTTACGATCCAATGGCTAGTCTGAGCAAGGCCAGTCTAAACAGAATTTATATAAACTGTTAAAATCAACAGAGCAAACTTTAGTATAAACATAATATTTCTGCAGGAACAATTGTGTGGCAAATGTACAAATTCTGAATGTTCACAGACTTCGTTTCGTCCAGATGTCCAAAAAAAGTAAATTTACTTCTCAGTATATATTAATCATCCATGTAACTACCAACTAACATTATTTAATTAAACAATTCAGAATGTGACAACAGCATATGTGATCATCTTTCTTATTGGGACGCAGATAAAGTGGCAGTGGTTGCAAGCTCCCATCTGCCTGACCCGGACTGTTAGTTGTGGGGACAGATGAYATTTGGATTTCCTAAGTGATTAGTGTTAACCTTGGGATGGATCTCCTCTGCTGGGGTGCCAAAGATTTGGACTGGCAGTGACAATAAGGTAAAGCAGTTGTCTTCTTACTTTGTTCACACCGGTCTTTGACACATAAGCACACACGAAGGAATTTGTATGACAGCATGGCTAGAATTATCCAAGGATCAAGTTCAAGTAATTTTTTTAACTATTCAATAAATCCAACTGTTGATTCTTCAGTCAGAAAATTTTGCCATCTAATAAATACGAGTGTTTTTCTTTGTTGAAGAAGTGTGAAACAATATGTTTCTGAAATATGAAAATGTCAAATGCAAAGGCCATGGTATTCAAATTCCAAGTTAATTAGGGTTCTACTACTAGGAAGGTTTCAATGTTTGCGTTAAAGAACAGAAACATTTGCATTCCCTAAAGGGGAGCATGTCAACAGGATCGATAGGGTRGTCCGTGAACTCCTGTTCTGCTTCCAGAAAGCATTGAACTCAGCAAATCTGCACACCCAGAATCTTCTGAAATTAGGCACCAGATTTCAATCCTTGCTTTCACAAAATCACAAATGTGTTCCACTAAAAATCATTTTGCAAAAAAATTAAAGCGTCCACAAGTAAATTTTCAATTATCCGATATTGAGCACCTGGAAGAGGCCATCCACTACCTGAAAAGCTTTACAGGCTTTCAAGTAACATAGTTAAATACCAATTATCTCTTTCTTTCCATTGATGTTTCAGTGCTTTCTCTCAGAGAGCTAACTGAAGTGTGGGAGAAACAAACAGAACATCAATCTCACTCTAAACCCAAAGCCTCGGGACTGATCTCTCAGGGTGTTAACGTAAAGAAAGAGGGGGGAAAACACACATTTGACAAGAATTTAATGAAATAAGTTAAACACTAGAATGGACAAGAGTATATTAGACTGACTTTACAATTTGATATTTAGAATAATATGTGAGATTAAATCTGCTCTGACCAAGCCACATGCTTCAAAAATACATTGTACGTAACATTCAAACTAAAGTTGTGAACTATTCATTTCATTTAAAAAATAAAACAAATTCACATACAAAAAATACATATTAAATAAAATGAAAGGCAGCAGAAGAAGAAAAAATGTTATATATGCCCTATTTAATAATAATAATAATTTCAAACCATAAAGTTTCAATAATAAAACAAAACAAACTTCAATTCCTCAAACAGTAATTCATATAAATACACATTATACAACCTTACATCTCTCCAACAAACCCACACTTATCATTCTCTTAAACAATTTAAGTGAACCAACATTTTTACAATCACTCTCCAGATTATTCCATAATCTTTTTCCTTGGACTGAAGTGCATCTGTCCTTCAAGTTTGTTCGAATTTTAGGTTTGACAAACATCTCAAGTCCCTTAAGATTATAACAACTTTCCCGCTTAACAAAATGTAACTGAATGTTCGAAGGTTATTATAAATGCTTCTAGTACATCTAGGCTTGTCAGAAGTAACTGTAAAACATCTGGGTAAAACTAACTAACAAATTGCATTTTTTTAATTGTTGTCCACTATTAAATGGCTTTGTGACCTCTTAATTACACCAGGTGGTCACACCGTTGTTCCAGTCTTAAAATACTTTACACTGACCAGTGACCACAYACACACACTTCCTTTTTTTTTATAGCAGCTGTTTCCAAAGCTGGAGTCAGGACCCTACTGAAGGGTATGAAACATCAAATTAGGGTTCATAATTTTCACCAAATTAAATATAAAAATGGCCTCTCACGACATGTGACCCATTAATGGCAAAATTAATCACAGGGAGGAATTTTTCAAAACTGAGCTATTTTAAAATTCTCCATCTCAAAAGCTTCAAAATAATTCTTAGTTTGTTAAAATTTGGTGATTTATCACCAAGCTAGCCGTAAGCTAAATCAGAGATTCTTAACCCATGGGCCACGGCCCAATTGTGGGCCACAAGCGCAACCTTGAGGGCCTAAAAAGAACAACAGTTTTTAACTTTGGGCCGCAGAGGGCAGTGGGACCGCATTGATTTTGAATAAGGTGAAATACACTTTCTCATCACTAGTAGCGGTAGTGCGCCACTCAGTTGTTTAATAACATTTTTAATAAGTAGAAGAAGCTCAGAAACCTGCAGAGAATGGAAACCTATTTTAAATGAAAAGTAGAATGTAAAAATGAAAGTAACTCATCAAAAAACACCAAAGTGTGTCACCAGTATGAGCTTCTGTTTTAACCAGGCAATATTTTAAAAGTTCAAAACATTATCAAAAACAGTTGCAGA
>NW_013952437.1:1600402-1605809 GCF_001266775.1 Austrofundulus limnaeus
ATGTAAATACAATAAAAATTTAAACCAAGATTTAGATTAGAATAATTATCATTTTGATCCATAAATTGGTAATGTCTGACTGGGCCTCGTGCCACTTTATGTTCAACAAATTGGACCCCAAGGTCAAAAAGGTTAAGAACCCCTGAGCTAGATGACTACTGGTTTGAAAACTAGATCTTTATTGATCTAGAATGATGTTATTGAGAATTCTAGCCCTTTACATTAAAAGGGGAAGGCCTGATGTTCACAATGTGACAAAGATTATACGAGGGGATTTCCTGGCACTACAGTAGCTGAAAATTATTGTGGAGATATATGTTGGAAAACTTTGATTTAAAGTAGGTTTCAAAGATTATATGCTAACTTAGTTACTAGGTTTGCTAGATGCCTTTATGATTGTGAATATGCAAATCTCAATTTTGTAAAAAAAATTATATACCACAATTGTTTTACTTATTATGAATTGTAGCATGTGCTCATTGAAACTTGTTTTGCCAGCACAGGTCACATATTTTCACCCTAATCTTACAAAGTATAAAATACAGTAGTGAAATTAATTAAAATAGTATAGCTGTTTTGTGTTTCCTTTGTGTCAATTTTTATTTATTTTGATTATTAGCAAAGTGTTTATGCATAAATTGGCAATATTTGAGGTGACAAGCTTGTTTCTTGTTTATTATTTTGCTCTAGATTAAGGTTGTCAGACCCAAATATAGTAACTCAAAACAGATATATGAGAGAATTACTGTCAAACTAACACATGTAGCAAAAAATAAAATTAAAAGAACAAATTACACATCAAACAAAACACTAACATTAAGAATACAAAAGTCTTAAATACTTTCAGATTCATTTTTTGTATATTCTTGTATTCATTTGGAACAAAATGTTCATCCTCTTGAAAACATGACATGTTCCAAGATCGACTAAGTGTATTACTTGATACATATAAGCTGCAATGACCTTATCTGAATTCTAACCTGCAYGAATGCTTAAAAAAAGTGTTATTTCCATTTAATGAGGCAAAAGTTAATTTCTATTTCTACAGCTGTTAAATTTGTGCAAATATCAAATACTAAATCCTCAAACACACCTTGATTCCCATTAAACAAGCTCATTTTTAATTCAGCTCAGCATGCAGAGCATGATAAACCATATGGAGCCTAATGCTATATATTTACTGATTGCAGCTATAATTCATGGCAGCCAAAATAAGGTGTGCAGAGGAGATTGTCCGTTGTTTTGACGTTGCTTTCCTCGCTTCAGAAAGAGACTATCTGAAATGCAGCCACACAAAAAAACAAGAGCACAAAGAAAGCACACAGGGTCTGTTGACCCACAATAACACAATAAAGGAAAGAGGAGCCTGAAGGTTCCATTGTCTCCACTCTCCACAGGGCAGCATTGACTGACAGTTCAGCTGTAAGTAAAGCTGACACAGTATCACATCACGGCAAGATTGTTAAGGGGGAAGCGGACATAGCAACTGAAGGACAAAGGACATTTATTGATATGGCCAAGTCCTCTAGTGCAGTAGATGTCCTTCAGTGGAAGTGTCTTGTTGCCTAGATATTAATCACTATTGTCACGAAGCACAGGAAATAAGTACACCAGTTTCCCCAATGGCAGTTTTCTTCCCTTGTTTCAAACCCACCTGGTCAAATCCAGTTAGAGTGTGTGTGTGTTTTGGGTTTAATGTCGCCAAGACAGATGAAATCTGTCTTGATCTGGAGTGAAGTGGCTGTGAGTCATCCTGAATGATTAAAACGCTACTGTGACCAGCTTTCAGTGTCTTGGCTGAAAGACTAAGTGAACTCAACCATATGCATCAAGTAATAAAGCGATGACTGATGGCCTTGATTAACATAAGTTAAACCTATAAACAGCTTAATCACTATTAATGTCAAATTACTCTGATTATCTCACAAGATAAACAATGGTTTAAGAATGTTCTTCTCACATGAACGGAAATGTTTCACTTTAACACCAGTTTTTGTATTTCCAGGCAGGGCAATCRAATCCTCGGTGCAGGAAAGTGAGCTAATATTTAGCAGGCAGATGACACTCTATTCTACTCAAGGCTCTCCTTGCCATATTGCGATGTATTTATAACACAAGAACAGTGTTTGCCAGACTGTCCTTTCTTTCTGCAGTGTGAATTTCAGCAGAGAATGTTTAAATACTCATCGACAACTGAAACTATATTAATATTTAATAATGTTTTTCATTTGTTATTAATTTTCCTACACAAGTATGTAAAGACTGAGGGGAGAAATTTGTGGTTCCACTTCTGACGCAGGCAGATGTATTAATTAAAAACAAGGGGAAAAAACATTCATGAATGATTCCTTGCCATATTGATTATATATGAGCTGGAAATGTGTCTCTTAGAGGCGTGTAAAAGCAAGAGAGAACCCCAAAGCAACTGCCAACATCGCTGGGGATGGGGTTGCTGCAGAACAGACTGCTCGAGGGTGCTCCATTTCTGAAACTTATGAAAATCCCTAAAGAGATATGACAAAGCCGTGGCACAACTGGAAATCGATGTAGCCGGTGGACACACAAGCCTTAGCACTGATCTTTCATATGTGCTCCTCATCATAGAAGGAAAAAAATTAAAAAAGAAATGCGTACACAAAAGCCTTTGCAGGAGCTCATGCATTGTTGATATGATCCTACTGAAGAAAAACTGTTGCAATGAATTAATTGTATATTTTGGTTCATTTTTGTACATTTATATATGTTGAGCAGTTGATGAAATATGAAAAAGGAACATGTCAAATTGTTTGGCATTTACCTCCCATAGCTGTAAAACTGCAAGCATGTAAATGTTCATGTCCTTTACTAGAATATAAAATTGCACACAAAAAAAATGCAAGGAACACCAGAGAATGTTATAGAAACTGTGACTRATTTGCCAAATCTGCTCTCATAATGGTCCAACATGTCAAACTACTTGGAAAATAACATGTCTTCATTTTAAAAAATGGCTCATTTTAAGATAAGGAAGATTATAAATGAGGGGTTATGAACCAACTTCACCTATTTCCTGGTGCACGGGAGAGGGAGAAAACCCAAATAGGATACATTTCCAGAAGCTCTTGTAGTATAGAGTCACTTACCAGACCAACATATTTCACCGTGTAGTGTAGTCTAGCAAGGTTATCTGGACAAGTGCCAATATACATGTGCTCCTTTTGCATTTTACTAAAAAATAAAATAAATCAATATTTGGAAAAAAATTTGACTAGAAGTCAATAATTATGGATGCAGGCAATGTCTGATTTATAAATTTGGAAAATATAACTGGATTTATTATTAGCATGGAGAAGGATTAGTTGTGGTTTTTAAGACTAGGACCACAATATTTATAAAATTTTATGGAACCAATGATCATTACTGTTGATCGATTTGTTATTTGGCCTTAAAGGGTAAAAATGTAAATCTTTGTTTCCTAAAGGCCAAAATTATATTGTGAACTATCTTGTTCTGCACAGTAATAAAATAGATATTTCCCCATTCTGCACAATGCAGCACGTTGAGCCCAAAGCACAAATTAAAAAGTACACAAGTAAACAAAAGTGAAAAGCTACACCTCAAATAAGCAGCTGTCCTATCAGTACAATCAGAAATAAAGACTGCATTGAGAAGTACAATGATTTTTTTAATTAATAAGTTCACAAAATTAACAATTTTCTCCAGTTATTGCATCTTAGATAGCGTGCAATAACAGGAGTTCAATTAATCATTTCTATTTATTATTTCTGGTGGTGTAATTTCACAAGCCAGGAAACACCGCACACACAAATAAAATCAACTTGTAAACACGTCTCCTACTCTTCTTCTTGTGTTGTCTAATTTGACGATATTAATATCTGGATTTTCTACGTTTTAGTTACATCCACGCTGTGCTGTGCTCCTCTCACACTGTAGCTGCCAGCAGTTTTAGAACCTCCACACATGACCAAACAAACACTTTCAAATGAAGGCAAAATCAAAGATAAAAGATCTTTGGGGAGAGTAATCAGATAGGCCATAAATTCTCAAAATAAAACGCGCAGTTGCATATGTTTACTCAAGCTTACCTTCTTTACGCAGGGGAAATCACAAAGGCTTTTTCAAACTGCATTTTCCATCTGTACAGRCACAGAAACATTTGCAAGAAAGCCAAAAAACAAACTATTAAAACACTGCTCTACAAGAAGCTCGAACCTTAAATCAGTGGTTCCCAAACTTATCAGCCTTTGACCCTTAAAATATCAGCAGCAGAGACCTGAGCCCCCAACTGTAGTTGGATCATAAATATTGTTTTCATGTCCAAAAAAAATATAAGAGCATAATAACAATATTCATTATGCTATTTTTGCCCATTTTAAGTACACGAACCTTACTCTTTTGTAACAAAAAAGGCAAAAAAAAGTTTTTAGTTTTTATTTTCTAATATAGATAATTCAGAAAGTCTTCTCGGGACCCCATCTTGATGTTTTGGGACCCCATTGTGGGTCCCGACCCCAACTTTGGGAACCACTRCCTTAAATCATTCCTTACTGTGTTCGTAAAAGTTAATTAACTTTCTAGGTTGTCTTCAGTGCCCTTAACCCATTAGGACCCGAAGCTCTCTTTTCATATCTGTGCAGAAGCAACGTGGACTAACGATGCATTCAAGTGAGGACGACGGTGCTTTGAGTTGCATTTAAATTGTAGTAAAAATGCCACGCGTTTAACGTAATTATTTTAGGCTGTGCTGTGACATAAACAAACGTTATGCTGTTTGTAACTCGATCTTCTGAAAGAAGCTGTGGAATAATAATGAGCATCTCATTTCACAAGCTGTTTCAGCCAAATGAAGCACATTTTTCACAGCTGATCAGTTCGAGGTAAACATGCCGGGGTGTTTTTTCCCCAAACCACAATGGTGATCACTGCTTAACCACCATGATAAGGAGTTGTGTACCAAGTTTCGGTGCTCCAAAAACCAGACAGCTGTGCAATAAAGTCTGCTGCTTTTACATTTTATTTAATACATTACTACTCAAAATAAATGTTACAGATAGGATTGCACAATATATCAACAGTTTGTTATTGCAATCTCATAATTTATTAAAAACAAAAAGAGCATGCCAATAACACCACTGGYCAATCAGATTGACCTCTCTATGCCCACCTCAGATTTAGCTCATAGTAGCTGAAATTCTAAAGAACATGGAGCACATTGGGAGCATCATGATGGCGAAAGATGAGAGGAGTGAGGAAAATGTGAGTTTATCACAACAGATATCATTAATCACATATTCAACAATAATATCCCAATTGCATGTTTTGCTAATATTGCACAGCACTTATTGATAACAATAATGCATTTGTGTGTGTGTGTGTGTGTGTGTGTGTGTGTGTGTGTGTGTGTGTG
>NW_013952437.1:1606005-1607160 GCF_001266775.1 Austrofundulus limnaeus
GTGTGTGTGTGTGTGTGTGTGTGTGTGTGTGTGCTGCAGTTGAACTCGTTTAATTCAAAATACAAACAATCTGCTAATTAAATCTGAAAGCAGTGAGGGACGGATGAGCACCACCAGTAAAAAGGATCAACAGCAAATTATGTACACACCAGCAAAAAGTGATTACAGTTGCAATGTTTACCCGTTGGACCATTTAGAGGGTGGCACAAGCAGCTGGTGAGGAGACGACAGATAACAGGAAGCCGAGCCCATTTATGATTGAGACTGAGCGTAAGTAAGTGAGGCTATTTTAAAACCACAAGTGCTCCTTTTGAGAGGTTTTGTCAGCACAATACACATTGAGCTAATTGTCTAGAGAAGATATAGAGGACCTTGATGATAATGATGGTGTTGCCTGCATCAGTGCTACGCAGACAGCTGGTATCCTGCTGGCACAGCAGTGCATCCGAATGTTATTTATTAAATAATAAAATGTTTGCCCACTAATGTTCTACTTGTATCTCGGCCCGTCCTAATTAAAAAATAATCATGTAATCGCCACTATTTGAGATGATCATGATTGCATTAATGTCATAAAGACCGTTCTTCGCTTGTTAAAAAATCTAGGTGAAACTTGTTTTAAAAAATCATATGTCTACATTGTTTTTTACTATTTAATGACGGTAATCATAAAATTGGCACTGTTTTATAGAAATATTTCACACCTGTGTCAGGCTGCTGATTTGGGATATGTGCCATAACATTATGCTTTTATAACATCAAAGAAAAGCATACAATCATAATCCAGAAATAGCAATAAACTGAACAATAATTCAATAATTTAAAATGTTGTTCTAGGAAATTTTTGAACTATTCTACTGAAATAATCCTCATATTCATCCAATAAATTCTGAGGTCCTTTGCTTCAAATGAGTCCCCAGCAATATAAAAGGCCATTAGCTACCATCATTTTTTTGCACTGTATTGTCATCAAGTGCCCCAATTAGAAAGATCATCAGTGCTTTTAATGACTGTAACAAAAATAAAATGCAACCACAGAGCTCAAAAAAAATGTTGCTAGCATTTGCCTGTAATACTGTTTTCAAAAGCAGAGAAAGTACAAAGAGACAAAAATGTATAACTACTCCAAAAATAACTTTAAAATGTTTAAATGAA
>NW_013952437.1:1609930-1615156 GCF_001266775.1 Austrofundulus limnaeus
TATATAATAAATATACAAATAGGCCTTTTGTCTTTTGTTTTCATTTTAGAATCAGTAACAGAGCCCAGGACAGAACCTGTAAGATTCAAGTCACTCAAGCCGAACTGACTGAAAGAATTAGATGACAGAGTACAACTGGATTTGTCCTCTACCACCTTCCAGCTGGTCAGCTGCTGGTCAAGCCTGTATTGCCTTTCTGATGTGTGCAAGAGGTCTGGTGAGACAAGCCATATGAGAAAACCTCAGCTCTCAGGGCCTTGTAAAAGCTACCAGTCAATAAAGCTGCAAACTGAGGACATGAGGACGTGGAAGCTTGGAACTAGGGGGATTTTGGAGTGGTGGAGGGTGGGGAGAGGGAGGGGGAGAGTGACTCAGAGAGGAACCATTCTACTATGTTACATCACTATATGGCCGCTGCTCAGCTATAGAGGATGATTTGTGCCACAGGAGTAAAGGCATCGAATATTACACTAATGCATTAGATAAACATAACAYTGGCAGCCCCGTGTTAAGCATCACAACACAGTGGCTCCAGTTCAATTTGCAAACTGACATACTATATGGATTTTGTTATGCACTGCATCTCATAAATTGTCTGAAAACTATTTAAAAAGATGCATGCACTATCAAATAAACTATTTAAAAGGTAAATGGTGAACCATCTTCATACTAGTAATACCAGTAAAGCCAGTCGATAAATCAAAGTCTTGCCATTTGGGAGCAAGCAAGGCATCTTTTCAGTCAACAGAGCCGTTCTCTTGACAATGATACTCTCATATTACTGACAACACAACAGCAACTGTGTTTTAAAAACATGTTGATAGTCATCACACCTAAATCCTACGCATTGAACTGGAAACAAGCTAAACGCAACAACCTGAAAATTATTAAAATATTGTATTCATTCAGAAAAACATCAGTTCAAATATTAAACCTTGTTTATTTAAATAATGCTTGTTTCAATCGGATCACAGCAGCAATAAAGCAGAGGCATGAAGCTAAAAAGGTTGTGTTACTTAGTCCAGAAGAATAAAGTCCAATAAAATTAATCCTACAGAGTTTTGTAACACCGCTTGGGATTAAAAGAGCATCACAAAAATGCAAGTGTATAATTAAGATGTTGAAAGTTTTCTGTATTCGAGGAGCAAGGTCAAAAAAATAAATTGAGCGGTTGTGATCTTTGCCCCGTTGAGCAGCACAGCACCTAAAACAATCAATCAGAGGAGGAAGTCACTGTTTGGGCTCAGGAATGTCTTAGTTTGAGGCAGCAAGCATCACAAACAAGGTACAATTTCAACAGGGTACCAAGCTTTAGATATATGGAACTTTTAACTAAATTTATTTAACATGAATCAAGTCCTATAACTAATACCTCTGAACTACTAACTTTAATCAGTAACAGATTTGTTGTACATGTAAAACAATAGATAGAAAAATGTAATGAACGTAATATTTAAAAAAAAGTTTAGATTAATTAAGCATTTTAATGTATTTACTCTCCTACCTTTCATGCCAATAATCTTAATTAATTCCTCAATCTTAAACTTAAGATCATGTTAATATACTCCAATTAAGGCTGTGCGGTATATGCGGTAGACGGTAGAAACGGTATGAAGTTGGCCTACAGTAGAAATTTACCCTCTACCGTCCTATCGTCATTACGTCATCGSACCTGTGTCAACAGGGCTCCGAGTGCAGAGACAACTGAGCAGGAGTTTGAAATATAATGAAGAAATTCTAGCATTTTAAAAACACGTATAGAGAGGATAAATCCTCAAAAATTCCTCCTCCCGCTGTAGAAAAGTTACGTCGTGTCGCGGTATCGTTTCCTCCTCCCTCTCCTTTCCTCTCCTCTCGCTGCACGTCGTGCAGAGCAAAGCTTTAACAACTGTAGTTTTTCACACCCAGTTGTCGGAGAAAAACTTTTTTTATGTATTGTTACCCATAGAGATTATTTTTAAAGAAAAGACGTGGAAGTTCGTTCAGTCATAAATCCATCTTGCTAATGTAAAGTCGGCTTCCGCTCTGATGATGATGATGAAGAAGATGAGCGAGCAGCAGCTGATAAATTCAGCAGGGAGAAGCTCATTGTTTGGCAGGCAGATAGTAAAGCAAAAAATGTTGGGTTTAATTAAGATTACAGTTTTCTGCAAAAAAATGCTCTAAAAATTACAATATCTTAACTTTTTATGATAATTCTCAACCGCGATATATATTGTTACCGTGAAGGGGTTCAATTTATACCGTGATATGAATTTGAGGTCATACCGCCCAGCCCCAACTCCAATCAATAAACCCAGTATCTCACTGGGCTCTGACTGTCTAAATCTATCAAAACATTCTCAGATTTTTTTATTTATTTTTATTTTTATTTTTATTTTTTGAGTGAAGGGGCTCGCAATTGTGTTGCTTGAAGTTTGAAGAAGAATTTGCAGGACAATTGTTTTTTCTTCCTCAAACTAGTCACAGATTTGCTGCAAATGTCTCAAACCTGTTTAAATGTTGTTGCGGCCACCTCCAACACATCTCAAGAGCGTTTGAGCTGTATTTTTACATCCACATGACAGAAAGCACGTCCAATTCTAAAAAAAAATAAAAAAAATAAAAAAAACCTACACAGTTGAAAAAATATTTATTATTGAAATCCTGGTTAAAATCTGCCCGTTTTCATTTCAAGTGTTGAATTAATCATTAGCATGTGGGTGACTGTCGAGGGGGAAGCACATCGGGCATAGGCGTCTACGATGTGGATGGAAGTGAGCATCAAAATAATGTGTGAGAACTAGATGGTAGTTTGGAAAGTAATTTTAACAATGGGACAAATTGTTTTGGGTTTTAAAATTGAACTAGATTTAAACACAGCCCTACTGTTTGTTGGTTCCTTGGTCAAAAACAACCAGAATTCATCTGGACTGCTACTAAAAATTTGCTATTGTCTTGCCGTTTTTAGTGACCAACCAGTCTCCAACAGCTGCTGCCCTGTGAGATGCTACTTTAACCACAGACAAGTGCTAAATGAAACCAGGTTTTCTGATCATTTTCATCCACAGAGAACTAAACAAAATGAACTGATTTAACTAGATCCAGTTTTTTTGGTTCCCCTGGTTTCTTTGAAGGAGAAACTGAGCTCCAGAAAACACTATTCTCCAATGGATAAAAGACAAGAACCAGTGTTACTAACCTAAATTTGATGACATGAGTGTTTTTGTGTATATTTTACATTGTAGAGACTTGGGGTAATGTGTCCTTCAATTAAACCTTTGAACACTATACTACATTTCACCTATGTAAACAAACACACTGTACTGACCTATAGATTAATAATGGGGAGGTGGTGTTAAGGATTTAAATCAACAATTTTGATGTAATGACATGTATGTTGAAATATGTTAAGTGTACATAYACATTTTAAGTTAACTAAAACTATTTTAACCAACTGATTTAATTAGGGATGAAAATAAATGCTGAAAGACTTATCTTACCAGACTAGCAGAAGCTTTTGCAAAAGCTTCATGTCTGAATGCTGAGCTCTGTTTTATAGCACTACCATGCTTGACCATTGATATTTATTGACAGTGTTTGTTTGTTTGTTTACTTTTGCGATTAATGCTCCTATTTTTACCTAAATGTCATTTCAGGGTGACTAACACAATCACATTGGCTGACTTGCTACAAATGCTGGTTGAATAATAGGTTGCTATTACACAACGGTGTGATCAAACTGGTGAGCAGCATGAAGAGGTGGCACCAGGCTGTTGTGGCTGTGTATGGTTCTTCCGCATGCTACTGAGGCCCTTGTTTGTTAAATGAATAAATTGTTAATGTCTTGTTTCTTTAGGACTTTAGTTGTCCGATTCAATAAACTAAACCAAACAAGAATTAATAGCAAAACCAAGCTGTTCTGCCCAGGCAAAGACGATTTGGCAAGTTTTTCATAATGTTCATAGGCACTTTGAAAAAATTATCACTTATTCTACAACTATTTTTCTCTCTTTTACTTGAATGTTCTATGCACTGATTCCATGTCAGTTTATTTATTTATTTTTACCATACCACTTTTATTTATAAAGCACTATAAACAGCACAAGGCCAACCAAAGTGCTGTACAGTAGACAGACACAACAGGACATAATCAAAATACAAATCAAAAATATGGAGCATTTATATTTACAGTACACATAGAACAGAGTTATGATCCACGGTGAGGTTTTGCACCATCTCACTCAGACTCGTAGTAGTGTGTTTTTAAACGAGACTTGAAGACAGCGAGGGAAGGAGACTGTCTGACATTTAGTGGTAGATGATTCCACAGTTTTGGACCTGCTACAGAAAAGGATCTGTCACCTCTCAGTTTAAGATGAGAGTTAGGGATCTTCAGAAGCAGCTGACCAGATGATCTAAGAGTGCGCTGTGGGACAAGTGGATGCACTAGATCTGAGAAGTAAGAGGGGGCGGAGCTGTTTATGCATTTAAAGACATATAGGAGGATCTTAAAGTGAATTCTGAATTGAACCGGAAGCCAGTGAAGAGATGCTAGAACAAGAGTAATATGTTCTTTTACTTGTGCCAGTTAGAAATCAGGCTGCTGCATTCTGAACCATTTGTAAACGAGCAATGGAGGACTAGCTGATTCAGTACAGCAGAGCATTACGGTTATCCATCCTGGATGTAATGAACGCATAACTGTCTCCATTTATATCCTAATTTTTATTCTCCTTTTTTATTAAAAAGCTCACTCATTCAGGAATTAGAGGTCATCAAAGGTTGAAAATTAGTCTTGCATTACTTGCTTAACACCATTATAAAAAATTTGCAGAGCCCTGCAGACACAGAACACACTAAAATGCCTCAATAACTTTTCAAACCAAAGCAGAAAACAAACTAGGGCTGAGCGATATGGCACACACACAGACACACAAAAAAAAATGCATATATATCACATTTTTTTCCATTCCAAATTTGATATTCGATTTTAATCGGTTTTGTTTCCCACTTAACTGAGTTTCAGGTGTTGAAACAAATTTGTTGTACTCATGCTTTTTGTAGCAAGAGCCTTCAAACAGATTTTGCAGTAAGGTGATTGTTGCTCCAAGTCTGAGGATGAAAAACCTAACCAGTTCCTGATAAATGAAGAAACGACGCCTTTTTTGGGAAGTAGATCATGTCTGCTAGCTGCCATATTGTCATGGCATGTACCAAGCATCTTGAGGGATACAGTAGGTGGGG
>NW_013952437.1:1616113-1633468 GCF_001266775.1 Austrofundulus limnaeus
GTTTCTATACATGCTATGATAAAAAAAAAAAAATAAATAAAATAAATCAGTGGCTCCTGGGAGCTTGCAAGGTCACCATCTTCTTCTGCGCCTTCTTCTCACGGAGTCAAACAATGTTTGGGGGTTTCGGCTCTAATAGAAAGAAGAGAGAAAAATATGCTAAAACCAGTGATTCCAGCCCTCATCCTGTCATTTGTTGCTTCCTCCAAGCTCCCATTATTAAAATGACCCCTCCAGTGGCCACACACTATGCCCCTTTGCCTCCTGCTGGCTGAATTGTGAATGGAATACTTCAGGAGCAATCATCACCTGGAATAGGCCATCATCTTGTGCGAGCCTGGGCCGATTGGAGAATTATGCATCTATTGGTGATACTCCCTTAGGTAAATGTGTAGTCGGTGGTGTTCCTGCAGAACTATCCAGCTGGACATTTAATTTGAGGAATCTGATTAAATTTCTCATTTAATTACCTAGTTCTCTACAGGGCCATTGAGGACAGTCACAAGGGCCCTTTGCTTTTAATGTGGGCCATCTGCTTCCTCTCCAAAATGCCTACCTTTTTCAAAGCCTCGGCGCAGCCTCGTGGGCATCCCTGGCATGATTCTCCAGCCTGCACTACCTCCACGCGTGCAGTCAAAGAAATAAATAAGTAAAACACCCACAGTGGTTAACAATTGCCCCAGACCTGATTGTTTTCACGCTCATCATGTGCAATTAACCCAAACTGAAGTTTAGCAATACTTCACCATTTTTGTTTTGCCATCTTGTTCTGGCAGATGCCACAGAGCGCGGGGGCAGATCTTTGATTTATCAGGCAGACTCCAAAAGTGTTTGTGCAGTGGACCCAGAACACTGACCCCTTGTGTAGCTGTAAATCTTCCCGAACCAATAGATCATCACAAAACACGGCAAACAGCCCTGTGCTTAAAGCTCCATATCTCAGGTATCTAAACCGGTGATGAGATCTAAGAAGAAGCATTTTTTATTTGATTAAACCTTTGCAACTGTTTTACTTTTTTTCAAGATGTAGGAAAAATATTAAATAAGGACGGAGGATGATAACACAACTCAGTCCTAACTTCAAGGTCAAAACATACCTTCAACATTTATTCGATGTGCTTTTTTTTTCCCTCAGTTAAATATCGTTTCATGTTCTTTGAGTACAGCTCTGACAAAAAAAATTGCACAGTTCAGATGAAATTAGGAGGCAGTAAAATCAAAGGATCACAAATAGCAGTTACTTAACCAACCCGTTTTAAGGTTCCCTCACAGCCAAGTGCATATGTGAGGCTTTTGCTCAAAATTTGTTATGAAAAGCTGAATATGTAGAAGATGAACCAATCTTCAAAAAAAAAAAAAACCTAAAATGGATGTATGATTATGCAAAATTAAGAAATCACTTTTATTTTTGCTTTATTTAAAAGTTAAAAATAAAAAAAGTTTTTTTTTAACTCTTGGGCAAAGATTTGAGCGCCTATTCAATTCATTTTATTTATGCAGCGCCAAGTCAGAACAAAAGTAATTTCAGGGCATTTGACAAAAACCTCAACATAGCGACAGCTCAGGAAACCCAAGGATGTATCACAAAGAAAAGATGTACGGTAAGTATGGGATAAATGGCTCTTTGAAGAGATCTGGATCTTGATCAATCAATCAATCAAGTTTGTTTGTACAGCACATTTCAGCAACAAGGCAGTTCAAAGTGCTTTACATAWAAACACAAAACATACAATGTCATAGAACACAGTTAACAATTGAAGCATTACAGTTTGTCAAGTGCCATCATTAYACATCAAAATGTTGATTAATCTTAATGAATAATCTGAATAATCTTGAGAAGCCATTTGTATCAGCCGTTTGATTTTGAATGAGTTATGTCATCACGTAGGGCTTCTTGCTGCGACTTGGGATCCCATCGTCGTAAGGAGCTGCTCAAAAGATTTTGATTGTTCRTAAATGTCACATCTCTAAAGTCTAAAGCAGACCGAGTATCAGACTCACGGATAGAAACTATAAGTTAATTCCACAAGAGAGGAGCTTGATAACTGAAAGCTCTGCCTCTCGATCTGCTTTTAGAAACTCTTGGAACCACAAGTAAACCTGCAGCTTGRGAGCAGTGCTCTGTTTGGTAAACATGTAACAGATTTTTAATTGCTGGGTTGCAGATGATGTGGTAWCGATGTCATGAAATGCAGATGGGGGGCAGGAAGTAAATGAAGCCATGTTTCCTTCTGTTGATTCAGTGTCAAAATGCCTAAATACTGTGCCGTGTATAGTTGCTGCAGCCACTCYAATCAGGAGAAATATCAAAGTTTTATTATGTTCTGAAAGTAGTGTGTCACAAGGGAGTTAAATTTTTTAAACTTGCAGAAAAATAGSACAAAWGTGGATCAACAATCTRTGGCTRAAAGCAGAAGGTGYKGAAATGAACAATGCAACAGTTTGCMGTGACCACTTTCTAACAGGTTGGGATCGTATCGCTTAAATCATATTGTCAGATATTTTCCTGGATAATTACTTGAATTGGGGTTTATAGAAGCTAAATAAATTATTTGCAAGTAGATCCAAGCACATAGAAATAACAGGAGTTAACTTGTTCTTAGCGTTAGYGATAGCATTATCATAGGCCAGGGGTCTCCAACCAGTAGCTCGTGAGCTCARTTAACGTAGCTCTTTAGTGCTTATGAAAAATTAGGAGAAACAAAATTTCATTTGTCACTGGGAAAACAAACTTTCMTTAAATTCCAATCAATCTATAGATGTCCCTTCCCCTTGGTTGTCAATCAAACAGTTTAGGGCTCAGTATGGTCGATCGGCAGATGATGMGCTGTTCCGTGRYTGTTGGGCRTTCGTTTTCGCACACACCTTTCATAGCCCCTTGAGACACACTGTGCCAAGCTCCTGGTAAACCCCTCCCACTGCGGTATGCATCACTGCACGGGGTTTCTTACCGTTGAAGCCTACAATACAGGGGAAAAAAATCGAAGACCTGTCACCCAACGTTGTTTGCGCACAAATCTGTTGCAGTTAAACCCTAAGTTATTAGTGTGAAATGCGATATTATATGAATGGATAAACACAAAAATCACATTCATGTTAATTCAGTGTTCTTTATGATAGTTTTATGTGAATTGAAGACAATGTTTTTTTGTGCAAAACAAGCATTTCCCGATGGTTTAAGTTTAAAATTATATGTTGCAAAAAGTAGCTCTTGGACAGTTTTAGTTTGTGAAAGCTCTTAAAGAAAGAAAGGTTGGAGACCCCTGTCATAGGCTAACTACTTGAAATTTCACAACTCACACAGGCAGAAACAAGTCAACAGCCATTTAAAGTTTCTTTGGATCCTAAATGTTTGACCCAACCTGAAACAAAATAATTGTAGGCTTTAAGGCTTTTGAAASCTTTCATTTGGCTCGTTGTAGCCTATAACATGAGGTCTGYAGCACCAGATAGGCTAGTAGTTTATGTTGATCGCCTCAACACCRGGTAAATCCTCCAGATTATATAACAAGTCTTTTTTTTTTATTTGGGTAGCATGAATCATATCCTAAATTTACGCATGTTTTTTTGCAATATCTTGTCTGTGCCAGCCCATTTAGGRCATTAGCGTACTTGCTGTGATCCATTTCGCTGTATTTTGAACCAGAGCAAATCACTTCCTGCCCCCCATCTGACATTCACGTGTCATCCGGGTCATGTGACTGCAACCCACAGCAATATAAGATGGATTTTGGCTGTTAGGAGCTTTCAATGTTAGAAGTAAGATTTAAAATTTTATTTGAAATTTGACCAGGAGCCAATGTAGAAAAGTAAAAATTCTCRTAAGAACTCTGGTGGCATAGCTTTGGATCAGCTGAAGATGTTTAAGAGAGCTTATCCAGATAATAAAGAATTGCAATAGCCTASCCTAAGGTTTCTAATTTTAGTGATTGGAAGAAAGTGGTCCTGCTACCGTTTTTAATGTGGGGGTTAAATRACATAGCCTGATGAAAAATAACACCAAGGTTCTTTACATTAGAMCTGGAAGCCAAATTAGAGGAGGAGAAGAGCTGCGAATTTTGTCCCAAAGATGCTCCGTTTCAAAAACCAAAAACCTCTATCTTGTCTCAAATGAATAAAGTTCTCAAATAACCATAATGTACCAATAAATGCAGAGATTTGTGAGGCGTTAAAAAAAAGCCTGTAGGGGCATATGCTTGTTCATAAATATATTGGAGCCAGGAAGGACCAAGTAATCCCATTTCAAAGCTTCATTCATTATACTCACAGCAACTGAGCTCTCTGAACACTATAGTTGTCAGTACCCTCAAAGAAGATGGTTATAAGAAGAAAGCCAAACCTTTTAATGCAACCATTCCTTCAGTTTGTGTTTTAAATACCTCAGAAAACTGGTTATAGGACTGCTAGAAAGGCACATCAATCAGTTAAAACCAAACATTGCTCTCCTTTGAGTTGCACTTTCACCTGGGGAGTCATAGGCAGAAAGGTTTGTGGATTTTGTTGTCGTGTTCAGATACAAAGACAAGACTAAAAATGAGTGGGAAAAGCTGACAAAGTCCAAAAGGAAAATAAAAACRTATTGGAAGCACTTCAAAWAGAGCTATTGATCAAGACTACTCTAAAAATTCTGAGGATGTTTGGCTGCTTGGAACCAGACTATAAAGAAAACTCTAACGCTGAAGATGAAATCACGATGGCTCCTAAAGTGGCTTAAAATCTACAGGCAGTTAGATTCGTCAAAGTCTGTCATTCAGACAGACTAAAAATATGGATAGACTTTAATCAAGCAGAACATTCAGGATAACAAGAATTTCAGGAAGCTCTCAAATTTTAACAYTGGTAGAAATCTCCAGAACAAGATCTGTAAGAGATTTTTGGTGGCTACAAAAAGTGTTTACAGCTTGTGATATTTGCTAAAAGTAGGTGTTATCAGGTACTGACTGCACAAGCTTTAGCTTTGGGCACTTTCACAGTTTTTATTTGCAACTTTAAAAAACAGGAAATATTTTTGCTCATAGCATTAAAACTTGATGTTTTGTTTTGTTTTTGTTTTTTTTTTTTGGAGGGGGGAAATCAGGTCATGTCTTTCATTAAAAAAAAAGTTGATGCAGACTTTTGCTTCTGTTTTCTTCTTGAAGCTTGCAACTGTTTTGTAAATCAACCACAATATGATCCTAGCTTATAGATTTAATAAAAAGGATATCAGCGTTCTACCGGGTGTGTGTGTGTATGTGTTTAAATTTCAATAACTAGTTTTCAAATGACAGTAAAAGAAAACAAATGGGTGACATGCTCCGTGTGATTACTCTTAATACAAGAATATTAAAAACAATATGAGTTTTTCATGAGCTAAGTGTTTGGATTTGTAATTTTGCAGATGCATCTCAGTTCTTCGTTGAAACTCAATTTTCCTCTGTATAGGCACACTCAGCCTCCTCATGCATCGTGCACCGTGGGTATCTAAAACATGGGAAATAAGGGACCAGGGAATCAGTTATTACTCATATTTCTTCTTTCAATTCTGCACATTGCATAATCTGAATGCCTCACAAGAAGGTTGATAGTTGCACGCAAGCAATCATGGTCATAATAGTAAATAATGAGTCACAGTCTTAATAGTATCACACTGAGCTGACGTATCAAAGAAGTCCCAAACTACCTTTTGCTTTCCACAGTGCGCCTTAGCAGCCCTTCATCATTTTAGGAGGCATTTGTAATGTGCACCGCGACATTTGACATTCTAATCTTTTTTTTTTTTCACCCATAAGGAGTTGAGACCCTAAAGGCATCCCAACACCCTTTCTGACACTTCAGTTGCGCCTTGGATTAAAGACGCGAAGAAAAGCTGAGAAACGCAGCTGCCTGTATGATTCATGTGAGTCCAGCCACAACACCAGCATTCTCCCACAGCTATCTCCTTCCCTTTCTTTTTGCCATTAAGTGGTTTGAGAATCACACGTGTATTATTTTTTCAAACATATTTCACATGTTGACAGTTGCTGCATAATGTACGATCCGCGTGCATCAATTATGTAATGCAATTCAGGCTATGACCATATATAATTTATCCAATTCTCAATCTTGTACATTATTTAATCACGAGCTATTTTTATAATTATTACTCCTTCCCAAATATCTTTTGTTGCTCTGCCCTCCAGTTCCTCTCATCAATGTGTCATGCTCCTGCAGCAAATCTTCGATACATTAATGCTTCAGGAGGGCGTGATGAGTGTCTGCCAGCCGAGGCAGGACAACTTCAAACACTTGAAAAGTGCAAAGAAAGGAGGGGTTCAAATTCTAGCCTCTAGCAAGCCAATAACCGTTTTAAAGAGGGGTATACTGTGGAAAAATATCACATTTTCTGTACTGGAGAGCATATATTTTAAGGTGTGAAGTCAATACAAACTCAAAAAAACGTAATCTTTTTCTCTTTGTTTGGAGCAGCCAAGGTTTGAAAATAAGTCATTGAAGGAGCTTTCAGGATTTGCAGAGGTTGGTACATCACAGGCTCGGCTCAGAGGAGAATTATCCGCCCTGCCCATCTTTATCTCTACCCAACTCAAACTTTAAACCATGGTGCATACACTGTAGTTAGTGGGAAGTTGAAACTTTCCCATTTAGTGCATATTCTCACCAGTATATGATCTATGGTCCACTTAAAAAAGGAACTAATATTACTCAATAATATCAAAATGATGATACTCGAGCTAAACTTTAAGGTTTTAAATTCTTACTAGAAAATCCAAATTCTTGTATCATCAGATGGTTTTTAGAATGCATAATTTTTTTGCTGTGTTTTTTTTCTTGCATTTGTTTTTTTGTGTTTGCATTTTGAAGATTGCAAAGTTTTCTAACTTGCAGTCCATTTTATGAATGCAGCATTTTTATTTTGCAACTTTTTTAATTTGCAGCACATTTTTTTTGTTTGTTTGCAGCATCTGTCGGCCACCGTAAAAAACAGCATTTTAATATGTACCTAGTCTCTGCATTATGGTTGTAAAAAAGTAGCCTAAGTAAACAGCAGAAGCGATTGCTCTAAGACTGCAAGGAAAGCTCAGCTTTTCCTAAAATGTAAAAAAAGATCAAATGTATACTGTTGTGTGTACATRCCATTGACTAAATATGTGCCACAACGCATTCAACTTTTGTTCAGAATCAGCTTCTTATCACAGGTAACGACGCGGCTTTCCTCATTTCACTCATTCCCGCAGCTTCGCGGTGCTYTAAACAGTCAGACGCTGAGCGTCTACAGAGCTCATTAGCCATGCAAAGACTGCAGTGAAACGAGACGAGTCATTGGATAAATGCAGGGCTTTGTCCCGCCCACGGACGTTCAGCGTYTCTGGGGGTCTATGGAGCAGTGGGCTGGCTCGGACGCTCAGCTTCTGCATGATGATTGGATGATCTGTCGGAGGCTGAATCCCTTTTTGATTGACAGTGAAATGAGCGACTCAACGATCTTTTGGTGTAAACATTCCGTGAGGATCTTTGTTTAACTTTMGTTTCTGTTCTGAGTTGAATCGGAGACTTTCCTAATCCTCTTAGCGGCATTTTCTTTGTTAAAAATGGCTARCAACAAATCGAGCTTCTATTTCTGTTGGGTTTTTTGTAGCTGCTTATGTTTGGAGACAGACTTCTATCACTCTTTCTGACTTCTATCACTCTTTCTGACTTCTATCGCAGTTTCTGTCAAGCGCGGGTGCTGCTGAGCCCCTCCACCGTCACAAAGCACTCACAGGCGGACACACTTCACATTAGCCTCGTGTCAGTAACAWGCCGCTCATATAGGCAGACAGTTTGAATGTTGTGGACCGGATTTTGGTGAAGCCATTTGATACAGTCTTGTTTACAAAGAAAAACTTAGAGTTAAACAGCAGAGCTGATCAACTCCTCAGATTAATTTGGTGCAAAAGGTGAGGAAAGTAAGATAAATAAAAACTTTTTTATTGATCCTACAGTGGGGAAAAGTAACAGGTCTTTTCAGCTGTCCTGGTATGACAAAGTGAGCTGGCTGCTGTAAAAGACTATAGAATAATCTGGAAAATGATTATAAAAGTATTGGATCAATTAATTCCTTTAAAAAATGATCAAAGCAAAATTGTTTAAGAAATATGAAATTGTTTAATTTGTATTTGTATGAGTCACTGTTTGAGGAGATGAATTTTTTGTTTTCTTTTATTATTTGGTTTATGGTTTGAAATTAATATTTTTTTTTTCGTAAATAGGAGCATATATAAGATATTTTTCTTCTTCTGCTGCCTTTCATTTTATTTTATTTGCATTGTTTTGTTGTCTGTAATGTTTTGTTTTGTTTTTAAAAATGAAATGAATAAATACTATGAACTAAACAAAATGATCTGTGACAGGGTCACAGATCATTTTGTTGAAAAGGAACGAAGAGTAGAATTTATAACCCACACATTTTATGATGTAGGCCGAAGCTGAGCTTCCTCTTCTTGAAAGACCAGCATCCGCCACTGGTAAACAGTGATGCCAGTAAGACAACATGATGGAATAAAGCATATGAAAATCCCYAAAACATTTTTTGTGGCATTATGATGATCATGAATAAACTGTATTGATGAATGAAGTAATTTAATTATTTAATCATAATGGATTGTGCAAGTTACTAGATCCGGTACAACATGCTATTGTCATCCATCTATTATTTTTACACACTTTTCGCTAGGGACATGAAAGCACCTGCTGCGAAGCAGGAGGAAAGAAGAGCGGAAAAAATTCAAAACTTATTTCTACCGGCAGAACAGGTTGGAAGATGGCTGTTTAATGTTATTTATTGTTTTTTAAATCATCCTACAGGCTCTGACATGTTAGATAAAATAGAAAATGAGGTTTTGAAAAAATCCATAAGAATTGAAAAAAATCCATGAGATTGCCCTATATGTCCGTATACCTGCAAAATGATGTAAAATCATTATAACTTACGGACAAATCGTACAAGTTGACATGTATGTTGTTAATGTAAGTTTAACATAGTAACTTACACTGTCAAACTTGCTTTTAGGGGTTCAATTTGGGGTGGGTGGGACATAGTTCGGCGGGGGGGGGGGCTTCAACTTGCCTAGGGCACCAAAATGGCTAGAGCCAGCACTGCATGCATGCACGGACTGAACATGAAAACTCTACCCAGAAAGGTCCCTGGCCAGGATTTGATCTGGTAGCCTTCTTGCTGTGAGGCAACAGCTGTATCAGCTGAGCCACCATGCCACCATACATGCTGTTATTCAAACATTGTTTGCTTTGATTTGCAAATGATGCAAAACATTCAGTTAATACTGGAGCAGGACATTGTATACGGATGGTCCATWTGCAGCCCGAAGCCCAAAAGAAGACCTTGGGTCAACGCCACCCCTGAACAGCTTTAAATGAAAACATTTTTGTTAATTTTTTTACCATGTTTATGCTATTTGGTGTTTCCAACAAGTCTCAAAATCTCRCTGTAGTGGTGCCTGATACCAGCATTTTTGCCATTACTCGTACTCATACAAATTCCCCAGATACTCGGAACCAGTACCATTAACTGTACTGATACAAGATTACTGGTATTGATACTCAATTTGAATGTGTTACAGTTTACATTTTAACAGAAAACATATGTCATTTCTATTTTTAGGATAAGTTGTACAAGTTGAAAGAAAATCTTTTTATTTTTATTTATTTTAAAATCTTGCTAACGTATATTTTCTGCCGAATATTTGATTCGATACAGTCAGAGGGGCTGTAGGCCTATAAGGGAGGAGAGCAACCTTGTTCTAAATAAATGAGATGTCATTATATAATTTTTAAGTTCTAAGTCATTGAATACTTGGTATCGGTACCCCGAATTCACAACAGTGTGATGCTAACCACAAATAAGGTGGCTATACTGACAGAAACACAYTGAATGAAAGCTTTTAAAAGACAAAAAGAAAGTCTTACATACAAAATTTGTTTTGACCAAGTGGTAATTATTGTCAAAAGCATCATTTATGAGGCAGTATGTTATGTCAAGAAATCATTGTTGTTGTTTTTTGACTAAGCATGCTAACTATACTAACTAATTAAAGGCGTTTTCACATCTATAGTTTATTTACTCTGATCCAAAGTGAAGTGATCCTCTTCACCCACTAAAACTGGCTGCTTTGAAAAGAGCAGTAAAGCACCGTGGTACTGTAATCTCATGGCAGTTTGATCGAAACATGTCAAGACCTCGAAAAATTTTAGCTTGTGGAAAAACAAAAAGGACAGAAAATACTTCCTTTCAACCTTAAATGTCAACAACCTGGATCTTCACCATGATGGGGATGCATGATGTGATCTTCTTCCTTTCTATTTTGATTTGTGATTAATTGCCAACTGRTTTGCATGAAAAATGGGCTAAGCTATTTTTGTTTGAACAGCAGTTACATATAAAAAAATCATTTCATTCTCTCAGTTTCTGCAAACCAAATTTATGACCTAATAATTCTGACTTGGAAAAAAAAAAACTATTATGGCTGTGATTAAATCACATCAAATATTAAAGGACCATACCTACATTTGTGCATGTTTAGGCCCATTCACTGGAGCCACATTATTTTCACATTACTGCCAAGAATTTTTGATATGTTGTGCCGCTTTCTTGGCAGTCACTCGTTTCATTTAAAAGTCTGCATGGAGTGACAGACAACTTAATCCATTACAAAGAACATCATGTCTGATTTTATTTTCGTCAAAGTCATATTATGTTGTGCTGAAATCCATGGGGAGGTTTGAAAAGTCTGCCTGCGTGATGCATCCATGTGCTTCGAGAAGCCCGTTGCCAAACAGGACTGCATTCCTGATTTATGCTGACAGAAAGCTGCAAACACAATCAATGAGCAAACACGTCCAGATTGCAAAAGAAAAGCGCGATTTAGTCATTTTATCAGCAGCCAGCTAAGCCTCGGATGATGAATATGTTCATAAGAATTTAAGGCATGGATTTTACTTTTGCAAATACACACGAAAACAAGTTGTGCCTGAGAACCCGTGGATGTTAGCAGCGAAGAGACTCAACAAACAGGATTCCCAGAGAGCAGATGGGGCCCCTCTGAAGTTCCTGTGAAAACAGGAAGGTACCACTTCACTGCCGCGTGATGTGGCACGGTATTATGCACTAATTATTGAATAGCTTCTACTCATTATCTGTCTCCCGGAGTGTGAGGATGTCCTCAGCAGGTGGTCTTAAAATAAATAAAATAAAATGTGACACTTCATGAGCTCCAAGTGTCAGATGAACCTCTTTGGTTCACTTTTTCAGAGTTTGTTTTAAGTCATTATAAGATCATACATTAGATTCATACGCGCAAATTGCTTCATTCATCAAAGTAATGCCATACTCTCGCCGTGATGTAATGTGCCGGTGCTGCTGACCCGATTTTGTTAGCTGGAGAATAAATTTCATGAAATGCAGAGATAACGAGGAGCATTGTATAATGGGTGGTCAGTATCAGATCAAATATATGTAAGGAAACAAAAGGAGGAACTGAGGAGAAAGGATGTGGGACGTGAATTATTTGAGGCTACAGTAGTTGCTATTTGAAGCCAGTAGAGGGTGTGTGTAAAAATCAAGTTGCCATTAATCAATGCAGTTGTTCAAACCATGTAGGACCATCAGTGAAGTTCCTGAAGAATATAATAGACTCATTTTTCAAAAGAAAGGCAACAAAGCACAGCAATGCACTTGTGGATGATTCAATGGCTGAGAGAGAGAGAGAGAGAGAGAGAGAGAGAGAGAGAGAGAGAGAGAGAGAGAGAGAGAGTATCAATGTGTTTAATATGGTATATTGATGCCATAATAATTTACTTGATGTTGGCTGTAGAAGGCCTGCACAGAGTGTGTAGTTGGTTTTGTGCAACTTTGTTTGTTTGTGAGTGTGTGTGTGTGTGTGTGTGTGTATAATCCACAGCAATGGCTGTCTTTTTTTCCAACGTGGAAGAAAAATAGGTTGCTTGTAAAATCCAGTGGGAAAAAAACCAAAGAAGAAATGAGGCAAAACTTCTGTTTTTTTTTTTCTTGTAAGGATAAGCATAAACTGGAAGATCAATCTCTACTTTACTCACAACAATTTGCACCCATTTGCCAATCCTGGAACGTTGATGAATGTCATTCCGATAGTGCAAAATAACTATTTTAAACTTTTTTTTTTCATGTTGGCTCACATGCATAATGGGTCTTCTTAAAATAATTTAAGTACTGTTTAGAATGGTGGTTGAGACACAAGACACCAAATATTAGCTCAGTATCTGTAAAATTGGCTGAGTTGTAGCCATTATTTTATTTTTCTRAGATCAAATAGCTGTAGCGGCCATCTTAAATTGGGTTGATGCCAAAGGTTAATCATTTGTATATGTTATATGTGTATTTAYTGTGTTTTGAAGGTAGCTTACTTGTCTCAGTCTTCTTGAATGGGGTTCACTCGAAAATACAATCAATTATAGATGTGCATCTAGTTATCACTTTCTGAAAGTTTCATTWAAATCTGCCCAGTTCATGAGATATTTTCCTAACAGACACATGTACTGACAGACATGGGCATGTTCTCCCTTTCAATAAGTAACCACTAAATGTCAGATTAACTTTATATCAGTTTATAAAGTCTCCAAAGTCTTCTTAAATAAAGCAAGAAKTTGGCCCATTGTTCAGCTGCATGATGCTTTTACATCCTTGCTCTAATTGAAAAAGAACAAAGACAATCCTCAAATTCCCCTTCTGTCCAAGCTCATAAAAATTAAGATACCTCTGACTTCCGTCAATTATTCAGAAGTTGCAGCATTTATCTCCCTACTGGCTCTAACTGTGGTCTTTTTAGTCACAGAGTGAGTGCCAGAGCTGGCAGATGTTGGTACACATGGCCACACAGTGCTGAACAGAATAAGCTGTCAGAGTCGCACGCCCCTGCAAAGGAAATCAGCTTGTCAGCATTATGCCAGAGAACTGCATCATCTGTRTTGTTCACTACATCCTCGACATGATTTCAGCATGATATCCCATTTTAGTGGTTGAGTTAAGCCTTTTGTGTTAGTTGCCAACTGTGAACCATATACAGGCAGAAACTAAAAAGTTGCAACATTTTTCCATTAAAAAAAAGTCAGGCGGTTTTAAGTTTGATGGCAGTAGCATATTTCAAAAAATATTGAGACATGGCTGTGTTTACCACCGTAAAACATCCCCTTCTTCTTTTAGCAACAATTTTATTAGTATAGTATTTGGAGGGCAATGTCCTGTTCTTGTTTTATGAAGGACTCTTGATTCACCAAATGTTTTCTGTTGGTGAGAGGTCAGGACTGCAGTTCACCCAGACGATAACACCATGCTGTTGTAAGAGCTGCAGTAGAGGTTTAGCACTGTCTTGCTGAAATGTGCAAGTTCTTCCCTGAAAAAGACTTAATCAGGATTAGAGTGTTTGTTCTTCTAAAACCTGCATGTCTTATCCTGGACTGATGGTGTCTTTCCAGACGTCTAAGCTGTCCGTGCCAACGCCAGCCAATGAAACCCCATACCATCAGAGAGGCCCTTTTTAAACTGATAACAGGCTGGATGGCCCTTCTCCTTTTTTAAAACAGATGGCATGGCATTTATAGTTTCCAAAAATACTTTCCAGTTTTAATGAATTTAATTTTAAATTAGCTTTGGACCGAAGAAAAAGGTGAAGTTTCTGGACGGTGCTGACATTATGACTTCTTAGCATGAAAGAGCTTTGAGCAATATTTGTGGATGGCACAGGAACCGTGAGTTGTAGATGAGATACTAAAAGTCTTAACTGATTCACATTGAAGAACATTCTTTTGAATTTGTTCCACTGGTTTTTGACAGTTTTTCTGCAGACTGGTGAACCTCTGCCCACTTTCACTTTCGAGAGACTCAGCTTCTCTAAAATGCTCCTTTTTTGCTGAATTTTTCAAAATATTTGAATATTTTTGATTTTTTTTTTGTACACTGAAGTAGTTAATGTTCAACTTATTCTAAATGTATTGGCAATAAAAAACAAACCATCTTTAAAGAAAAACAGGAATAGTTTAGAACTGTTTGAAGTGGGGCTCTGTTATGAACAATTAATATATTTCCTGGGGTAGACAGCTTTTCAACAGCCTTGGCAACTAATCTGGTGTGGCCAAGATCAAAKTCAATTGATATAAAAGACTCTGTGAACATTATTATCTCAACATTATTTTTATAACACTTTACAATGTGGTAAATTTTGCATTGCATTCTTATTTACCTCAAATTACAATGTATTTGCAAAAGTAAATTGCAGCAGCTAGCTGTAGCACTTCTTGCGCAGGTTGGGCGAATTCCTGCAGAAAAATTGTAACATTTCTGCATGRATAACCATGTAATAAAAAACTGACAGCGGTGTAAGTGTTAAACTGTCAGTCCAGTCAGAGTTAAACTCCCTTTTCTCTAAATGCAGTTAATTCAAGGAGCTATCTACAACAGGTAATACATTAATTGTTTATAGCTGTTCCAGGACCCCACTTTTTAAGAAAGTGACATCAGTTTAACACTAAAAACAGAATGTTTCAGTTTTTATGTCACTTAGTCTTTACATATTCTGTTTATAGCCAGGTGTTTTTTTTGTTTTTCTTTAAGCAGATTTCGTTTGGTTGCAGGTGGAGAAAGAGGTTTGTTCTAAAACRTAAGAAGGCTCTGAATTGTTCCTGTTGACTTCATCTAAAATTGATTGTGCTCCACAATAAATAATAGATGAGATAAGTGATTGTCTAAATTCACAACATCATAAACATAAACTGGGCGCCACAGTGGTTTGGTGGTTATTACTGTAACAGTAACAAGGTCTCTGGTTTGAGTCTGGGCTGTAATGGTTTCTGTTTGTTCTCTCTGATCCTGCATGGGCGATTTTTCCTGGACTCTCTGGCTTCCTCCCACAGACCGTTAGGTTAATTGATGATTTTAAATTGACCGTAGGAGTGGGCATGGACGGTTTTGAGTTTCTGTGTTGGCTGCGTTACCTGACCTTTGTACGTCTGCACGTCTGTCTAAGTTTCAAAACCATAGAGTCTTGGAAAAAGGAAAAAAAAGTGGACATATGTGACCTTCTGATTCGCGGGCATCTGAGCCACAGTTTGACAGATTGCATCTTATGCTAAAACCGCATATTAAGTAAATTAAATTGGAAAGCATTAACAAAATAAACATTTACTTGCTGAAAGAAAATTTAAGAAAAAAAAACCTGGAATGGGTATTCCTCCAGGGTTTGTTTGTCCAATTAACCAAGGAACAAGCCATAATTATAGTGAACAGGAAACTGATACAAACAAGCAAACAAACCCAGCAAATCTGCTTCTGCAAAACAAATTGCTTTCTCCAAGGACAAATTATGACCAAAAATTWAAAAAAAAATTGTAAACTCAAGTTTACTAGTGAATTAACCTTTTGCCTTGTCTCACCTAAACAGATTAGAGACCCCTCCCACAGAAAACCAGACGTGATTATCAAATCAGTCATGCTCACAAAAGCATAACTCTTTATGAGGACTACATCTACTTAATTAAGGTGTATAATTAGACTCAAATGAAGTGGCAGCACACTGATAGCGGGGAGAAAAAATAAAATAAGATTAGCCAATAAAAGTTGATTTGTGGCACAGATTTATTGATTTCTAGCGCTTTAAGAAAAACCCTGATACTGTTTTAATGATTGTTTTAAAAGAGCCAGTTTTACTTTTTAATTTTTTTATTTATCTTTGGCAGCAACAATAAGTAAACCTCAGTGGTTAAATTACTGGCCCATAGTTCTGTTCATCCATCTAGATGTTTTTAATATTAAATGTTTGTTTTTTCATGAGAGCTGATGAAATGTTGAGATAATGACTGCAGAGACTCTCGAATACAAAGGAGAAACTGGCGCGGCGCTTGGTTTTGGACCACTAAAGCTTAGAGAATTTTAAATTTAAAGAGTTGTATTTGCGYTAATAAATCATACCCCCACTTGTTTAGAAAAAAAAAAGCTGCAAACTTTGGGTGAGATTAATTTCAGWTGGGAACCATTTTCCCTCAAAGCACAGACGGGAAACGCATGAAGCCCGTGATGGTGACAGTACACTAAACAAAYATGGCAAAAATATGGATTAAGGGGTTTTACTTTCCCTTTAAGCTATTTATATGTTGGCTTGACTTTTCATAACCCTCGCCTGCATCCATCTTTTCCCTCAAGGTTACATTAGCTGCCTCTGGCCCGAATCTTAAATTGAAATGTCTGAGTTGGGAGTGTGGGTGACGTAAACAGTGTGACAAGGAAGAAAAATACTTGAAATGAAAAAATGACATTAATTCTGATTCTGATGATTTTTTTGAAGAGAATGAATGAATGAATGAATAAATAAATAAATAAATAAATAAAAGCTTGCAAGGTTAAATCAGCTTCATACTCTCAGGAATGTTAATAATTCTTTTGCCTCGACTGCATGATGGGGAATCTAATTATTAAACAGAAGCTGAAATCCTCTTAGGTGAAAAAAAAACGTGGCGAACGTCAGAGAAGAGGCATACATTTTTCACAAGGATCTGTATAGAATGTGCGTGAGCATGATAATATGTCTTATGTCACATTGCTCTTTCAGGAACATAAGCCGTGTATAAAATGTCCTACATAAACAAACAAGTCTTTCTTCAGGGTGGAGGAAAAAAAATGTGATGACAAAAAACAAACTCATCCACATAATCGGAGGCAGCTTCGAGTTTAAATTAATCACACAATCACAGATGAAAGTATTGTTAATAATGTCCGTGTGCAAAATGTAAAGTGTGCAAAATGAAATTTATGCAAAACCCAGAGATGAATATTTTACAAGCCTTCTTTTTGAAAAAAAAAAATAAATAATAAAAAAAAACTCATGCAAGTATGAAAAATCACTAGCCAGAATCTGAAAGCAGCATAAGGGAGAAAGCAGCCAAATAGTGCTGCTGGGCAGGTGCCTGGAGTTCCATTTGAGCAAAGCAATTATGAAAATTGAAGTTGTGCAGATGAACAAAAGGATTACTAATGGCAAATGTGTCATTGTTTCTCTGCTCATGTTGCACACTGTTAAAAGAATAAAGCAGAAAACGACACTGTTTTGGTTGTTGCTGCTGCTCAATTCTTCAGGGGGGTGTCCAAGGTGAGTGAACTTGCATAAAAAATGTGGCTATTTTATTTCATGTCGGACGCCTTTCCTGACGCAACCTGGGATTAAACCTGTAGCCTCAGGATCACAAAACTGCAACCGCTGAGGAACCACAACTGTTAGTAGAGGAGTACATAAACTTTCTAAAGCACATGTGTCAAACACAAGGCCCGCGGACCAAATGTGGCCCTCGGGGTGACTCCCGTGT
>NW_013952437.1:1634457-1650984 GCF_001266775.1 Austrofundulus limnaeus
TTATAACACTCATTTGGCCCTCGGTGAAAATGAGTATGACACCCCTGTTCTAAAGGGTTGAATGGGTTCATTTTGAGGGACTTATGTCACTTTGATATCCTCGATTTGAGATTGGAGCAGTCCCAATGTTCCTCTGAGMTGACYAGATCCCTCTTAACACAACACACAGGGCAGGGATATCTCATAAGATTTCCTTTAGAGCCATCACGATAATCGGGGCATCTTTAAGATTGTCAGAAGGGCAAAATCAGKTGAAAACCGGCACAATCATCTTGCCATATGAACCAGGTTTTATGCATCTACTCTTTGTTCCTGAATGAAACTTCCAGTTAGTGATCACTGGATGTTCATCTGCATCTGCTTCTTTTGGAGCCATTTCAATTCAAGATGGCCACCTCAGAAAAGTGTTCAGAAACTCAATGATGGCTTTAATTCAGACAGTTTTACAGACACTGAGCTAAGATTGAATGTGGTTTTTCGCTGAAGGTCATTCACAACACATACTTTGGATTTTGCTGATGCAGTCATGTAAGTAAAGTAGAGCTTGAGCTGCTGAGCTGAATACACCAAAAAAAAGCTTCTCAGGAGTATCAAACTGCTTTCAGCACTTTTGAGTCTTAGCTGTTTTTTTAAAATATAATGAAACAATCAATCTTTTCTCTCCTTGCTGTTTTTATCCAAGGTTTGTGCCTGGATAATTGACTTAAAACTTAGTTTGTCTGTTTCAGTTTCAACATTTTATGAACCCAGGTACAATGCAGAAACTGGGGAGAGAACGTCACAAACTGTCTATAAATATATATTCTCGAGACTGTTGAAATCTGCTGGAGCCACTTTGCCAGTTTGTGTCACAATCCAGGATGTTCCTGTTCCTCGATCCCCTTGGATTTCACCTTCCACATCTGTTCTGGTTGTTCCCCCAGCTCTTGGTGCTTCTCGATCTTCTCGTGCTCCTTCTTCCTTATCCTCCCGTCAGCTGGGATTGTCACGTCTGTCACAACCTTGCATGTCAGCCTCGGCAGTGTCTGCTTGGTTGGCCAGCAGCTGCTTGTCAGTCTGGAACTTGAAGTCCCACAGGATCTTCGCTTTGTTGTTCTCAACCACTGTCAGTGGCGTGTCCCATCGGGACTCGGAGACTTCTAACCCAAACTCTGCGCAGATGTTCGTCTATAATACCAGAGTCTCTTGGTTATGTCTCATTTCCGCTAATGACTTAAAACATTTTTAAATGCTATGTGTACTTTTACTTCATTTGTTTTAAAAACATATATTGAAAAAAAAATTATAGTCACAAAATGGAAAAAACAGTCCGTCCTTTTATTTTTGTTAAAATGAAAGGTTGACGCGTTTTTCATGTCAACTCAACGCTGTCCTGTGGAACCTGCTGCAGCTTCACGTTCCTCACCATGGTCCTCTTGGAGAAAGGCTTCCTGTGCTGAAAGCACCAGAAGCTCCAGGTTTGAATCATCAGTGAWAYGCAAACCATCAGCTGACACCTGTTAAAGAAAAGTCAAACCAGTCAAATGTTTATTTGTTGTGGTTGCCTGGTTAGCTAGTTATAAAGCACAACTCTATACAGTACATCCCATTCTCAGACTAATTTAGGTGGAGCTAGCAACCTGTTATTAATAAGTTATTTAAATAGCTCCACCTTAAATGATCTGATAACAGTGTTAAAATTACAAATTGACACAAATAAAAAGATGGAGGTTTTCCTATTTTTTTGGATTTTAAAATGAAAACAGAATTACCATCTTTTTCATTTTTCAACATTTGTTTTTAAAATGAAAAAAAAAAAAAGCATAACTCTGTTTTTTTCAGTTACTGTTTTTAAAGCAAACAGTGAATGACTAAAAATGACCCGGACCATCATTATTGGAGAAAAATAGGCCTTCACCTATTCCCATCTTCAATCCCAATCATTTTTTGTAACGCCGAATCAAAAGCCAAGTGAAAAAATACAAAGTATTTTGGCTTCATTGAAATTTACTATGACTATTGCKGCACAAAAGWGGTATTCATAAAGCATGTTAATGTRCAAGTATAACTAGAAAAGCCAGCTATGGTAAATCTCATGGTGCCATTTTTACACCATAAATTTATTATTAAGCCTTTAACAACAAAATCTAGACTGTTTGTTCTGCAGTTTTTACAAACGTTTATGGTGCGTTTTCCTCTATTTGTTGTTGCTTCTCCTTTATCTAATTTTGCCAGACGTAACAGCATCTTTGCCTCGGAAAGAAATCTTCGTCTCGGTGCAATTTATCTTTTTTTTTCTTTATTCCCGACACCCTGCAGGTATTTGATTCCACCCTGGCAAAGTGTGACAYTGTAAAGTCATGTTACCAGCCAGTAAAGTGTGAAATTAGTGTATATTCTGGTATTGTATCATACGGGAGATATACTATTACACGAACACGGAAAGAAAAGAAACCATTTTCACCATCACTGCCCCTGTTTAGGCTCTGTGCCTTAAAAGGTCGCATAACGTTTGGTTACAAAGATATGTGAAATAATTAAAATATATTTTTAGAACTCTGCATGTGATGTGACCTTTGAGCATCATATTATCAGTGCTTTTAGAGTTTTTGAAGTGGTTAAATTAGCMAGAACTACAGCCTTGAATCCATTGTCTCTGAAATATGGTGTGTAGGTGTTCTGCTCAGTATAAACATTATACATGTTATCATGAAGTGGCCTTTTACCGTGATCTTTTGTCCTGCAGATGCGATGCCTGGAGCGACTGTTCAGACACCTTAATTTGTTTGTTTTGCAAYGAGAGCTTTGCAAACGAGCTCCACTGCGTCTCCCCACCTGAATCATTCCTGGATTGATGCATGCTGAAGATCATTTTCTGAGCTACTCATCTGTGTAGTGGCGCACATCCAAAACATGCTTTGTTTTAGGTCCCATGGAAAAAAAAAGAAAAGAAAGAGATTGATCTAAATCCAACAGCAGATAAATAGAAGCGTTCCCTACCTCGATGCCAAGATTAAACTACATATCGAATGCACAGAGTGGACTGAAAATAAATCAAGCTCTGTTGTGAGGAAGAGACGGAAACGTGTCCCGCGGGAGAACCAAAAGCTCAAGACACGCAGAGGAATTTTAAATTTAAGGAAAATACTCAGGAAGGGCTGTGTTTTCGGTGCCAATGAATGAAGCGGTTTTCTCTTAACTACGTTGTCCAGATGTCTTGCAATTCTAGACTTAGCAGTCAGGAAACATCCCAAGTGGAAATATGTTAAGGAAGATAAGGAAGACAGACACGCAGTTATCTAGTTTTTGAGTTCTATTCATAGCAGAAATCACTCGCTGAAATTTTTTTTCCTACACTCCGCTGCAGCAACAATAGTGCCTTACTCTGCAGATATACGATACAGGCCTGCATACAGATTATAGATTCAATACAAATACATGATGGCAGGCCTGACAGTTGAGAAAACAATACACTCCTGGTGCTCCCAAAGCCTTTGTTTTATCGACCACCCTCCCTCCGCAGTCATTGTGAAGTCCATAATAAAAATGCATCAGATGCATCTCCCTGTCCTCAGCAAAACGTCACTCAGGGGACGGCATGTAGACCTTTATGAGAGCTAATGACCCACGGCTTTTAGAGTCCCACTACCATCAGCATGATTAGGTTCAATGTCTGCACTCAACCTTTCGTTGATGCGCCCTTGAAAGGTAAAAAAATGGCAAGAGATATTGACAAATGAACATGGAATCCGACTCGGATAGCAGAGATTGTGCATTCAAGGTGATGCTGCCGACAACGCAGCCTCCACCTTGTCAGAAGGATTTTCACAAAAATTAGATTTTGGCCAACACTTCACCCTGACACCTTCGATTAAGCATTTGTTTACAGTATGTACACACTTCAGAGTGGGTTACTATCAAAGCAGCTCCATATGTTTATGTTTTTCTCAACACTTTTAGCACTCACAACTGGTAAAAAAAATTTTTAAAACCAGTGGCTGACAGTCAACTATATGATCAATAAATAAGTGAATTGATTCTACGAGAGCACGCAGAGGTTTAGCACAAAATGTTTAAATATGCGCTTTAAAGAGATCTGATGAAACATTTTGTGGCTTTGAGCAGCGGCCAGTTTGCACAAACATCGGGATGGACAGTGACCTTTGGAAACTTTTGATGAGTCATTAAAAGATACAAATTAAAAGAGWGTATAAGGAACTGGCTATTTTCAACTACAGCGCCCTCACAAATAAATATTAAAGAAAAGGTCAAAGAGATCTTGACTGTTTCTGAATTACAAAGTGGAAACTACGGTCGCAGGTGAGCTTCACTGCCTGAACCCCTGTCCACAAATCGGACCCATTTCCTTGGCTAACAGTACTGAAATAAACAAATATTGACCGACAAGTTTTTTAAAAGTATTTTTCCCTGAAATGAATTTCGATTAAAAAGAATATAAAAAACTATTTCAATAATTTGATCTTGATTTGAATTTATACATAAACATTACCCTTAAAAACAACAGTTCAGATCTTTTAAAAGTGGTTTCTGGGTAAAGGTTGTGAACAGTTTTATTTGATCTCTTGTAGATAGATAGCTCTATAAACAACCTCAGTTTGGATAAATAAAACATAACTGACTGAATTGACAAGCTAACGGTTAGTTTGAGCAGGGTCAAGACCAAAGTGGGCTGCTTCCATTTTAAAACCATTGATTTTTAATAGGATTATAAACTGGTGTCTATAAAATGAATACAAATAAAACATCTGAATGTATTACTGCTTGATATTGTAAAAGTATATAGTCCTCTTTACAATACCCCGAAGTCTACTTTTTTGTACTTGAGAAGTCATTTTAATCTCACAAAACCCATCCTGTTAATTGTTTATAACACTTGTTTCATATGATGTCTTGAAAATTTACCCCCCCAAAAACTAAAGTCATTAAAAAAGAGAAGGGAACGCTATAATTGAGGTGTTACAGAATGAGCTCATTAACAAGTTGGTAACAAAACAGAGCGTATTAAAAAAGCAGTGTAGTTCAACAGACTTATCAGAGTGTGTATACTTAGGTCTGCAGGGAAAATACACTCATTATAATGAGTATTTGCTGGCATGGGTGAAAATGATTATCCTCAGATCAATGAAAAAGACTTTATCCTTTTCATTTACTAACATTGTATTTGCACTTTTTAATTCTCCAGCTGTTTTTTGTAAGTGCATCATAGTGATCTAAATTTATTTTAACGTGATGAATTATGGATGTGATCCCTTGTGACTTGGTTTACCTCCCCCTGACAAGATGCATATGTAACAATTAGCACCTCATACTGATTTGGGACTAACAAACTGCTTTGAAATGCTACAAAACATAATGGTTATTGTCTCATTTGCTGTCTTATTCTTGTTTTCTCACTAGACATTGTGYTCAGATATAGTATTAAGCTGAAAGGCTTTTATCTCTGTGATAATGCTTGATTTTTCACATCCGTTACTCCTATTGATTTTAGTCAAGTGCTCATTAGTCCTAATGTCTTGATACTAAGGATTTATCAGCTTTCCTTCGATGCCTTGCAGTTGCTGACCCTTGTTAACAATTAGATGCAGTCTTTAAATTTAGACATACATTATTAGTCRGTTTCTAGTGCACACACGTGCAGCTGCACCGGTTCCACAGCCAAAGGAAGAGAATACTTCTCAGCAGCTGGATCACTCTGATCCTCTGAGTGCAAAAACGTCGACCAGATGGGAGTAATTGGACTGAAGGAACGGTTGGTCACTCGCACCCACCATTTTCACTACTTTACTCTCCAGACAGCTGAGGCTGAAGCTCAAAAGGTAACTGTCAGATTACCAAACCAAGCACATAAACCAAAGCAGGAAGAAGGATTCAATGAATCACGACAAAACATCTGCACGACCCTGCAGACCACCCCGAAAAGGCTGAGCCCACCGATCAGGTACGTGTCTTTTTTTTTTTTAACCAATACCAGCACACACTTATGTTTTTATAAATTCACGTGTAGTCATATGAAGAACACTAACTGTCTTCTAGCAAAACTTTTACATAAAACAAAGATTTGACAGGAAGCTGTGAGATTCAGTCGCTTAAACGATTGTTTGGATTTTTGAAGTGAAACTGAGCGGAGCTGTTGTTTGAAATCAGTATCTTGCCTGCAGGAGAAGTTGTTCAGATCATTGACGGTTTTGATTAAATTATAATCCGCCATGATTGTTTTGTTTGTTGTTTACATTTGATTCTGTCGCTTCCCATCTTGTGTAGTGGAAAACTGCACTTCTGCAACAGRAGCAACGTGCTGAAGGTAGAGGAGAGAAAAAAAAAACTCAGGAATCAACACCAGCATTGGTGTCATATGGTGGTGAGATTCTCAGTCATCCAGGATACTGCAAATCTAAATAAATAAATAAATAAATAAATAAAACTAAAGCTGGCTTTCTGTTCTTTTTCCCATCTGGAAAGATTTATCAGTTCAAATCTGGAGAGTTCCGAGATGTAGTTGGTTTGATCTACATACCCCTATTCTAATGACAGAAAACATCAGATGAAAGATGACATGACCATTCTGACTGAGGTCACTTTGAAAAGTATGTCTGATTTATTATCACAAATGAAAATCACCTGATTTTGATACACCCCCCACCCCCTACCCCTCAAAATGAACAAATCAAATGAGCCAAAAAAAAACAAATGGATTTGTGCCACTTTTGCCTGCAGTGTGAACGTAGCCTTAGATAACAGCTACAGAATGTGTGAACGCCTGCAAGGGCCACGTGTGGTTTAGGGCAGTCATCGTATGGTTGTGTCCACGTGCCCCAGAGAGTGACACAATCAGAATCTGATCCAATCAAAAGCCTGAAAACAAAAAGGGGCAAAYATTTAGGGGTGAAAAGGGGCTTTGATGGGATTGTCACAGTGCATGTTGATAGATTTAAAACGTCTTTTTCACCATTGACTTCTACGAAAATGCACACAGTCTGCATAAACCRTTTTCAGACAACACAAACCCACTTTGAAGCCGTCCCTCTCGGACCAGCTGTTACTTTGATTCCCCTGAAGAAGTTCTGCCTGAAGTTTCAAACTAATAACGTTCTGAGCAATTCCTACATCAGATAAGACGATGATTAGTAATAACTCCACAGAACAACCCATCAAAACATCCAAATCATTCCTTGAAGATATATTTTCAAAGCGATGATAGTTGAAGAAAACAGTTTGGGAAGCTGAAAACGTACAGTTTTACCCTCAAACATCCACGCTGAGACACAGCTGCGAAAACAAAATTTAAAAATAAATAGATAATTTCAATTTGTTTAGACATTGTGCCGAATCCCAATCGCAAAAGTGATTCCGAAAAAGCAGGATATTTATTGGAAAAGTGAATAATTACTTATGTTTTTGTCTGAAACGCRAAATCACTTAATCATATCCATGAAAACACAGTGCACATCAGACCTTCAGTGAAAGGAATCATCATCTCTACAGAGGATGGAAATTGCTGATTGTCTGTACAGTAAATTTCTGTCTATTTTCAAACATCTTCTCATTAGTTTTGAATTGTGTGGATAAGTGTTGTCACCACAGCTGAACCCACACTCAGAACTGTCAAATTAAGCCGGTGAGTTTGTGGGTGCTGATATCATTTCAACACTTTGCAGTTAGTTCAAAGCTGGACTCGGATGCTGACAGAGAGCCATTGTACTGTAGCTGAGCCAAAAGTAAAAAAAAAAAAAAAAAAAAAARRAACCAGCCATCCAAACACTAATGACAAAACTGCAAGAAAAGATAATAATAATAAAAAAATAGCAAATGCTATGAATTTGTTTCTGGACTGGACATTAAATATGAGCACAATTACAGTCATTTGAGTATCTAAAATTACCTCTGCAAAGGAGTTTGTGTGGTTGGTGCAGAAAAAATCCAAATGTTACGTGTGAATCAGCACAGATTTTCATCAAAGATGGTCAAACGTAGCCGTTATTAGATCTGGATGCTGATCAGGATTTGAATATTGATCAAAAAAATGTCTTCTTCAGCCTTGGAGGAGATCTGCAGGCAAGGATTTTGTGCTCGACTCCATTTTCAGATCAGTTCTCTGCTGAGAATCATAATAGCAATCACACTTCCTTTCAGGCATAATGATATGCATTGTAAAATAACACTAACACTGTTCTTAGTGATTAACTAAATTAACTCACAATGTGGGTTGGCAAACAGGTGATTTCTGTAGTTACAGTTCAGAAAACAAGCACTGAATGAGGCAGATGATGTTGGAGCTTTGTGCTTTAAAATGCTTGAAAAAAGGCACCATAATGATCAAATGTCATTTCATAGTCTGACCTGCATGCTTTTGCCTACCTCTCCATCAAACCTTAATTTGAAGCCATTAAATTATCCAACTGTGACACRTCACCTGTTCCTTTTTTACAAACAGACACAAGGTCAATATGCTCAAATACAGTATATTGCATACATTACAGATTTTTTTATGCTTGCTATGGAACAATGACAATAAAGCCAAACAGAACACAACAAATTATCTAATTATATTATATATTACAATGTTTCAAGAGACAGTAAAATTTTTGAACCCTAAAAAATGACATTAGTTCTCCTTTTATTAGGAAAACTTGATAAAAAATACTTCAAACAACACATGATCATCTTTTGGGTGCATAAAACAGTTTTAACAGAGAAAAATTACACTTGTGAGTCCAAGTGCATGCCATATTTCTTGGTTTCAAAAGTCCTTTTTGCAAAAACCCATCAAGCCCGGCCTGAGATGCCTTCAGGCCGTCTTGGTGATTTGTCTCAAGATGGCATTGGGAGCTGAAGTCAGTCCATCACTGTCACATCTCTAAGCAGCAGAATGAGGTAGTCACAGTGCTGTARCAGTGGACATGTGAAAGAGTGAGACAACTTTGTAGTTAAAGAGGTACGATGGCGAGATGCCAGACGATCTGTGATTGGTCGACTGCAGACTTGAGAATGGGAGATATCCAACACACATTTTATGAGTAGCACTCAGTACTGGTTTCCTTAATAAAAGTGAACAGTTTTGCAGAACATAGCTTGCTTGATAGAACAACAGAGGCAGTCTAATACGGAGCACATCTTTATGGCCATTTTGAAGAACTAACCATAACATGTACTAAAAAAGCTTTGATGTTAAGGCCCAGAAAGTCCTACTCCCTTAGGTAGTAGCTCACAAAGCTGCAACTGTTAGACACCTTAGTAATAACTCAAAATTGCAACAATCTAAGCATGACATTATCTAATCTTGATATTATTGAGGAGCAGTCAGCCCACCTTTTTACATGTTGACTGTTTCGGCTCTGTTACTACCTTGCCTCGCTGCCTTGATCCATTCAGAAATCATACCRATGTGGCCAGAAGGCATCTAAATCCAGGCTTGGGTTATTTTGTGAAMGAGCCTATAGAGTAAGAGCTAAAAGGTTAAGGTAAGGACAGAACCGGCCCTAGCCAATTTGGTGCCCYCGGCAAGATTTCAGGTGGCGCCCATTGTGCAATTTTTAAAATCTCACTACCAATTTAGTACATTTACATACAAAAWTGAACAGTTTTGTCTTTGCTGTCCTGAGCCTGGTTCTGCTGGAGGTTTCTTCCTGATTAGCAGGGAGTTTTTCCTCTCCACCGTTTGCTCAGGATGGGAGACTGATGAAGCGATTCAGTGCAGCCTGCTGGTTTCTTCTTCAGCTTGCTCTTTTTATGTACAGTGCCCTGAGACAACGTGTGTTGTGACTTTGCGCTATATAAATAAACTGAACTTGAACTTTGATATTCTTTATCTTTAGAAACCAGGTTTTACAATTAAAATAGTTARCACRATAATTAATTTGAAACAGAATACCAGATGTTTATGTCATACCTGCCAATATCTGTCGACAGCAATGCAGAACACTTGTTCATGTTAACRAGCAGCTGTGGAGTGAAGCAGTTCTAAGGGGGTCCAGGGGTAAACTCCTCCGAAATTATGTAAAAGATCTACTCAAAACTCTGCATTTTCCAGACGTTTAAAGACTATTTTAATACATCTTTGGGATCAATAAACAATGTAAAAAACATTATTTTATGAAGGTAGGACACTGAAAACCAGACCATAACCAAGCACCAGTCTTGACTGCATCATGTGATACATTATTACAAAACATCCTCTGCAATATATAACTTCATGTAGGAACAAATCAGACTGAGGAACCCACAGAACAACTTACCTTCATAAACCTGAGTAACCAGTGATTATTCTACAGATTAAATCAACTATACTCTAACAAAAAGTTATAAAAATACATTTTTATCCTCCATTTATGGCACCCTATAGGTGGACGGTTCCCTTAGCATTGCCTATACTGCCTATACCACAGGCCAGCCCTAGTAAGGAGTGAAATAAGCTTTGGCTTTCAAAAGGCTGACATCAGTTAGGAAATAGAAATGTTAGCGCTCATCTGTTAGGGCTTCATTTTGTCTAATCTTTTGCATTCTAATTTTCTATAAAGACACGAAGAAGCTCTTTTATGTCCTTAGCTTTTATTTGTAGTGGTGCTTCTCTACTTCCAGCCTGATCCTCAGTAAGTGGAGCATATCTCAATCACACTGAAATCAGGTGACTGAGCCTGGCTGCATGGCCTCCATGGCCACACTCACTAACAAATTGGAACGTTTCCGGCTCACATCCAGCTTTATTAATACCACATTAAACATGAATGTAATCTGTCCACAGCCCTTCTTGTCTTTCAGTTAAGCAGTGCAGTTTGCCATTATAGATAAGAACAAGTGGCCATGTTGTTCTCTACTCTGTTTGCTTAGGCGCTTGTGTTCTGTCTGAGTAGAAAATCGATTAAGGTGCATGCAGTCTCAGTCTGTACAGTTACATATATTTCAGCTGCACAGACATGGCAATATTTAAATAGCTCATAGYTTGCTGTTGAATGGACTTGATAACCGTGACTTTCCTTTGACTAAACCAGCGGAGGATATTCCACCACCTCACCCAGAGCAGCTCTTTGGTGGTTACGTTTAGGATCGTCGTCCGACGGGCTGATGGGAAAATGTCCTGTGAGTTTTGATGGATTAGGCTGAATCTGAACACACAGAAGGCTTCCTTAAATCTCATCCTGTCGCCTCCCTCACAGGCAGAATCACCAGTAAATGTCATCAATAAATCACTCGGTTTGAACAGMGAGGTGCTATGATGTGGATCCTGTTCCTTTTTTTTCTTTATTTTACCACATCCTGCATCAATTTTCCTAAGATGGACTGATTCATCTTTTCATCAAACTTTGATCCACACCTTGTCTACTGAGAATTAGTTTTTTTTTCCAAACCTTTTTTTTTTTAGTGATTTGATATTGACCAGGGATTTGTGTCTTTTGGTAATGAAGTCCCCATCTCTTGATCAGTGATGAGGAAACGTGTGTCTAAAACCCTGGCGAGCATTATTTACTTGCATAAGAAGATTAGTTATGAAGATTACTCTTTATCATGCAAATGACTGTCTAGTCAGCCATGTTATTTGTGCTCCTTCTGTTTTTTCAAAAAGTTCCCGGCAACACTTTTGCAGTCCTCCTGATTGACAGTGGCTCGTTTGGAGCTGGAATTGGCATCCAGGGGAAGTGCAGCAGAGTTGATCTAATGCTGCTGCATGTAAGTGTGTAAGGTCAGGAGGATGAATATACTGATAAGCCCCATTCCCAACCAGCCAGCCAGAGAAAAAGGAGAGTGGAGATGCGAGCCTGATAATATGAGCTCAGCGCTTAATGTAACACCCTTCAAGTAATACTATTTTACAAGGGCTTTGCTTTAAAGTGATCTTAGTAGGGAGAAGTGTAAAATGTACAGCCACGCTGACTCCGATCTAACAGCTGTTTCTGCCATGCTGGAGTTTTTACACATCGGCCAACACTTCTTCCCACATAAGTCATTCCCAGGGTGTCTTTCTGTGGCTGAGAGCAAGAATGATGCAAAGGTTATTGGACTTTCATCGCAGCGGACGTGACGCGACTGCACCGAGTCGTTTACCGGAGTGGCAAAGAAGGTCAAATGTTACCTTCRTGTATTACCTCGCCATCCGTCAGAATCTGTAAGCAACATGCCGATTCCCCCCCTTCTCTCCCACCACTTGGATGGAGTTGGGAAAGGGACGCTATATTCTGAGGCATCGCAGAAGTGACAACTGCTGCTGCCAATGTCTCAGTAATCACATTCCCTCCCCCAAATTTGTCATCCAACCCCACCACTTTCTCTCCCAGCACAAATGAGTGCACACGCAGGACGTGCTGTGATCTAGACATGCTTTCCAAGCTTCATTTTTGCACAGTAAAATAACAAAAAAAGTAAAGATGCTTTTTTAAAGTGCCACAGCTAGTTTGCAAAAATAATAATAATAATAATAAAGTCCACATGAAATTTTTACATCTTCTCATAATGCACGACTACATCAAGGTTAAGATGTAAAATAGTTACTGTGTAGTACACAAATGTAATAAAATAGCCTATAATTTGCCATTCATCATGTGCTGGCATGTGTTGATCACAGTGAGGCTCAACTCTCCTTAATGAGCAGAGTTAATGCTTGCCAAAGTCATTGTGGCTGCCATCGCTAAGTGAGGCTATTACCGTGTCTAATGAAGCTGATTTGGTTTTTAATGGAGTTCACATTATTCTATTCTAAGCTGTTATTCTTTCTATGTAAAATTAAAAATGCCTTTTTTTTACTGTACAGATTTAAAGGGAGTAATGCTTGTTACGGAGGGGGATCTAGGGTAGTCGCAGTCTTCCTCTGCTTGTGCTGAAGAGTCTGAAAGCTATTCCGCTGTTGACTATCCCCCAGTGAGAGCTAGCGCTACTGAAATGCAGGGAATTTGCAATGGAATCCCATTAGATTGATGGTCCCTCCTTTTTGGTGCATGTTTCATTTCCCTGTTGTTTGCCACTCACTGCAAGGCTATATCTCAGTGCAATTTGCCCGTGTATGGGTGAAGTTTTGCAAGTCTAATTTTCTGCCCTTGAAGCGAATTACAAAAAGCGGTTACAGCCCCACATTGTATTTGCATTTGAATCATTTAATATTTCACCGTCAAGGGTCATTAATCATGCTCTTGTTTCATATACAAATTGCGCATCGGTAACGTGGAGGGACAGGAACACGAAGATGAAAGTCACATGGGTGACATTCTCAATCGTACATTCCTTTTTTTCCCCCCATTTTTTTAATTTAACAACCTAAACTAAATATTTAACTACTTGTTTCTGCTTATGCTCCCATTTAAAGTGCACTATGCAGTGAAATGCAGCGGTTCAAACAACAGACACAAATGCTTTACTTTGTAAGTCGCGGCTTTAGATAATCACACAGTGTGCAAAGATGACAGTAACATAACAGCAGCCTAACACTGGGAACCTGGAGCCAGCTCATTTAGCACCACACAACACCCACAGCTTAATTAGCTCTGTCAGTATCATCTGCAATTCTGAATGTTTTCACAGCATCTTTTTGATGCTTGGCTGAAAGACACATTTTCTCTGTAATTTAGTCGGCTACTAATCTAATCATTACTATATTTTGGGAGTGTTTTCTCACTTTAGCGGGCAGTTAGCGTTGATCTGACGACCGGCGAWAAAGCCTACAACTGCGCTGCGCTAACTGCGTGACTCGATTGAGGAATTAATTCTGGTGATGATTAATGCAAAAAAAAAGTTTATTTAGTTCACAGAGTGCAATCCTGCAGATATATTTGTTGTAGGTTTTTTGTTTGTTTGTTTGTTTTGTTGTTGTTTTAATGAATAATCCATTTTGGTATTTTTTTTCCCCAAGACAAAGTATACTCCTTTTTATTCAAGAATATCTATGTGAGGTTGTGCAGGCAGAATGACCCAGGGCACAGGCAAAAAATCCAAAGTTCAAAAATAAAGAATTTATTAAACAAAGGTGGGCTGCTGGAGCTGCAAATAGACACAAGGACTCTCAGGTAACAATAGGCACAAGGAACACAGATGACAACCACACTGACTRTGAAAACAGTACAATGATCAGACACAGACTGAGGACAAGACACCAAATATTAAGGGAAACTAATGAGGACAAATGAGAAACACCTGGAGGAGACGCAAGAGAAAACATGTGAGCGTGGGCGGGGCTGCAGGGCAGAGAAACACACGGGAACACTGAAACACTAGAAAAAAAAAACAAGAAAACAAACACAGACTGTGACAATCTATTATTTTTCTGCAGATTGGATTTTATTAGTACTTTTTTTCAAGGGTTTAAAAACACTGCAAAATCAATTAACTTATAGAACTTGACAACTTTGAAATGAAGCCCTATAGGGCAGAAGATTTGAGTTTTGAAGAGTACACAGATTCTTAACAAATCACCAGCTTTTATTTACACTGTAAAACTCAACATATTGACTTTACTTACCATAAAATATCAGTGAAAAGCCAACTATAAAATTCAGTATAAATGTTATATAGTACTACTTAATTGTATCCTAACATACATTTCTTGTGGTGTATACAGTTCAGTTGACATGGATTTAATAATTGGTTGAACTTTTTTGAGTAATTGCTGAACATGCAAATCCTTTTCAGCTCAGTGAAAATGGTCAACTCAAAAAACCTTCTTAAACTAGTACAAATGAGAAAATTAAAAACAATATGGTATCTGTTGATTTAAAAGTTTAATCCTGAGCGGAGGAGTGAGCGAGACTAAAAAGGATCACTGTCACCAATCCATGTTCAGTTTCAAAGGGTTTGTAGTGGTTCCCGTTAACACAAACTCATTAAACTTTACATCAAATTTGCGCCACAAAGATTACATAGAATTGCATAATTACTTGCACAGCAGCAGCAGCTATAGCTATCATCATTTCTTTGCCAGAATAACTGTGACAGCAGGGTCAATGTTTTAAAATAGTGTCTGTGAAATTTTCTGTAATGCAAAACAGACAGTGCTGTAGGTTATGTTGCTTGCCAATTTAATTAGAATCTTGTCAGATGATAGATAAAAAAAATCGACAGACCAGTCATCTGAAGCAGTCATATACTGTATATATCCATGCATACCCTGTTCTTCCCAGAAAACCATCATTCAAGACCAGTTACATGGTAGAAATGGCTCTAAAACTACTCTAGGAACACTCTATTGACCCAGCTTCCAAACTCTCTAAATCCCACTCCAATTGAGCACAAGCAAATGTACAGGAACCCACTCAATCCACTGAGGTCCCAGCCGGCAACCTATAGCCCCTCAGGACCTGCTGCCAGCATTAGACACCCCAGGACTCTCTTAGATGTCCAAGACCCAAAAGAGGTCTGTGTATTATTAGGACATGTGGTTTTAATGTTATGCCTAATTAGGTCCTTTTCACCTGAAACCTGAAAACTTCCCTTATCCTACTGTGAGGACAGAAACAACCAAATCTTCATTTCAAAAAAATTAAATGCTCTCTGTCTGGATCAAAGGGAACCATGTAGTTAGGTCCATTTCTTTAGTGTGAAAACATTTTTTTGAAAGGAGGGGGGTGGGGAGGGGGGGCAATGGTCCTCACTTGCAGACCAATTACAGAAAGTTTCTGCAGGCTATAATTTGAACTAGCAAAAAAGAAGGGGGGGAAAAAGGAGCACACGAGGAACCGAGGAGAACTTTATAACGGAAATATTTCTGACAATCTGACAACATAAAAATGGTCTGAAATCTAAAAACGCAGTCACTTTTCATTCCTTTCAGAGAGGAAAAAGCTGAGGAGAGGGGAGCACTATCATCTAAAAGAACCGTGCTCGGTAATCTGTCAGACAAACACATCTGTGTAAATACATCTGGTTTWAATCTCCTTATTCTTCCAGTGCGATTTGTTACTGCGATGAAGTAACACAAATTAATGGGAGGAGGGGTCTGTAACCTCTGCCAATTACTGGCAGCTCAACTATTGCCATGGTTATTGTGCTACATGAACGCTCCCGCTGCAGAGATGACGAGTTTGACAGAAGAGCAAAAGCACAGCAGAGAGGGAGGGGGAGGGGCTTAGTCATTTTCAAGCTAATATGCTACACAATAAAACTTTATTTTTAAAGCTCTTGAAAAAAAAACCAAGAGGCCAAAGTGCTGTACATTAAGAAAGGAGTAAAGTAAAACACAAAAATGTAAAACACATTAAAGTGTTAAATAAGCATAAAACACACTGTCCTCTTTTTAAAAAATCTTTAAAGGGATCCCCGATTAGTTGTAACATTAGACTTTACATGACAAAAATATACTTTAACTGTAAAATAAGGACTGTAAAAATACAGTAGGATGTTTAGTTTTTATAATTTTTAAACTAAAAATTAAAAAAATATTTTACACGGACGAGGCCATTAAATTTACACGCAAAGCATTCTGGGTAGATTATGACATCAACTAGGTCATCGGCACGAGCCTGCTAGCGAGCTATATCCACCCTGAAGGTTAATCTTGGACAATATCTGATGATTGACTCTTTTAAATGAAACCAGAGAGCGTTGACAGAGAGG
>NW_013952437.1:1652951-1654625 GCF_001266775.1 Austrofundulus limnaeus
ATATATATCAGCATGAGTGTGGGGCTGCTTAAGGATCCCACGGGACCTGATGCAAATCTTGCAGGAGTATTTTTAATAGTGATGTGGGAGGCAGCAGGTGATCAAAAATAAACTGCAGGCCCTGGTGTGATGCTGGCACAAAGAACTGACACAAAAGTGGATTTTTGCTGTCATCAAATTGAAGAAAACATAGATTTATAGTGGGTCAAGTCAACAGTATGTTGTAGGATGAGTGAAATGCAGCGGTATTTTGTGCCAGGAGAGGTGGGAGGCCACTAGTCGGGCACCACTACAATACACATGTACTTAAACAGAATAAAAAAGATAAAATAGAATAAAAACCCTCCTTTTGGTGCCAAGGTAAACTGGTAGATAAATGCTCAATCTAGTTTTTAGTTTCTGGAAGCTGAATTTTTTGAAATGATGAACATGTTTGGGTTTTTGTGTTTATGGAAAAACAAATAAATGTGTCAAAGGTAGCCACATTAATTYGATCAAGATCAAGAAAAGAGTCCCTTCATGTCGTAACACCAAAACATACAAAAGTCGAAAAATATCCTAAAAAAGTMTTTTTGTAACCAATTAATGACAGGCAACAACAGGAAGAGCCATCTTTCAGTTTTGAAGAAATAATACAAACAAGTACCAAACTGTGCTCTTTGCATGAACAAAATCCTTTCTTCTAAAACAAACACTGATTAGAAACACACACGTGTGTGTGAATGTATGTGCTCAGGTAAAATCCACTTTAATCCTCACAGGTTTGTCACAGTTTACCTGTTTCTTTGAACCTGCATTGGCACATTATTTTCCCCCACTTATTTATTCGTTATATGCTAATGATTTATTGTATTTTTTTTCCTCTGCATTTCATTATGCACATTGGAAACATTCCCAGGCTCATTATCCAGTTGACATACATTTTCTAAGTCCTTCTTTGGTATTAATGTGATTCTCAATAGCTTTATCTCACATCAAAGCTGAGGAATTGGCCTGATGATAAAAGCATAGTATGAAAAAAAAAACTCCTTCTATTGACTTTTAAAGATTTAAGTGCCTCTCTGGAAAATTAAACACGATTATTAAGCATTAATTAGTCTATTGTTTAAGCCTGACAGCAGAGGGGAGGTGAAGGTTTGCTGGTTTGTGTCCGTGACCTCAAAATGAAAAATGTATTCAGTAGGTCTTAAAGAAAATACGTGCAGCATTACTCTCTTTGCTGCACTGTGGTAAATACAACTGAAGCTCAAACAGTTCACAGTGGGCTTGTTAATCTTGACTCTTGAAACAACCTAAACCTAAACAAAACCTAAAGCAAGACAGGAACTCCTGCTAACAAGGCCAAATAGCACTACTGCGACGAGGATTAGAAAAGTTTAGTTTTCTTGCCCTTAAAGGAAAAATTCACATCTTCTGAAGTGCCGACCTGCGGAAATGTTGTGAATAATTAATAATTTATTATCTCGTTGAATGACCACAGTTTGCAAAAAGCTTTCAGACGTCGACAGATAACGGTCACTGATATTCCTGGGATGGTAAAACTTGAAGCCAAAGCAGAATTTAGGAGTTTAAATAAAGCCTGTTTGAAAATTATGGGCACAAATTTTAGTCTAATAGAATTTGTACTTGTAAATCTGACATTGTATTTGTAGATTAAGATTTGTAATTTTTGGA
>NW_013952437.1:1655226-1661161 GCF_001266775.1 Austrofundulus limnaeus
TATATATATATATTGGAGATGGCAGGAGATGGCAGGAGGGCTGGATCAGCACATTTCTAAGTGAGGCTATTGCCCCCTCTGACCCCCACTTGATGTCACCCCTGCAGAAATAATATTGATATGTATGCATTTTAATTAAATATTATACACAAATTCCATAGTACATGGGTAAATATTATAATATCCCTGTCTGAATTCCTCCTGGCTGCACTACAATTCAATTCCAAAATGCATAATTGATCCCAAAGGGAAAGAAGACAACTGTCACAGTTACAGCTTTTTGAGCTTACAACTAATCAAAAAGGCTTTATATAAATAATCAGGATGTAAAACTGGTGGCAATGTAAAAGTTTATTAAAAGGTGTTCACATGAACCGCTATGAAATTTTGAGACTAGAGTTTAGGGATGTTTGATATCTCCAACTTCCTTTCTGTTTCTGATACAGAGTAAAACTCCTGCTGGTATTGGCGATTATGATACTTTGTGCAAATACACCTAATATGTTTGGTAAATTCAAACAAAGAAAAGTAATGAATATAAACAAGTGCTTCAAGAAGAATACAAAACATCAGATAAATTTATTTATTCATTTTAAACTCAGAAGTATATTGATGTTGAGTTGTCATTTACAACAAAGCCAAGCTAATACAACAGAAAAACCAGAGGACACAATCATACAGAATGTGTCAAAATGGTGTTTTAAACACTAAAAAGATTAAGTCAAATAATAACCATAAAACATGTTGTTTAATTATCAAGAACTACAGTAAAATGAAAATGTTTGTCTTAATGCACATTACATGAACATATTAACATGAAAATACTGAAAATGTAAATAACAGACAAAGTGACTGAGCATGTTCTGCTGTGCTCATGTTGGCGTAAGAAGTAGTTCCCACCAACTGCGTATGATTTAGACTAGACCTCAACAATTTAGTAATTTTCCACTGTGTTCCTGTTAATGATATACATTAACTGAAATGACTGAAGTATCGAAGTGTTGATATTTTGATTTTAGAATAAATTTTAGAGCATAAAGTCGATGGTATTGATATTTCAGTATCAATACAAACGTCACTACAGGAGTTTTTTTTTTTAAGATGACAGCAACCCACTGCACTTGCTCATCTTGTTCAGACTAGCTGTTATCTCATACATTTAAGATATTAATTGTTCACATTTGTTTCCACAAACCCCAAATCGAGTAATCTGAATGATCCTTTTTAAATTTAAAAACGACCCTGAAAATCGTTTTCAGCGTTCCTTTTAAGCACCACAAAAATAAGCAATATTTTCCTTTTAGCTCCTATTTTTTTTAAACTACATGATATTCTAAATGAATCTGCTGTGGAAGCAATGCAAGATACATAAATGCAGAACACTGGTCATTACATAAGTACTGGTTAGCCTTTCAAAGCTATGAATAAAAGGAAAACATGGCCTTTTTAATCTTTATGTAAAAGTTTGCAAAAGACAAACTAAACCATAACTTCTTCTTGCTTGACTTTAGTGTCTGCTTGTAGAAGAACTTCAAACTGTTTTTTTAATCTTTAAGATATATGGAGCAGGTGATTTCAGTGGCGTGGTTCAAATAAAGGTCATAAACACTATGATTCGTTGGTTTGTTTTCCTGCACCTCAGATAATCACATTCTGCACTGTATTAGGGAAAACAGGAACATAACAGCTGTCTTTATATTTAGACCTTTATCCAGCTCATTTAGCACCGCACAACACCCACAGATGAAGAGGCCCCTTTAGCAGCTCATCTGAATGTTTTTCAGATCCTTGAGAAAAAGGATTTGAAGGCAGGGCTTTGGGATTTTTTTTATTCAGTTACCAAGGCTGGATTTACCCACATTCTACCTCCTCGTCTCTCTGCCCGGTTTCATCGAAAAACAGCGAAACAAACACAAAACAAAGCAGTTTGTTTTTGTGTACATGATCACAGCATCCTTTCTTCTTTCTTTTTAAATTCTTTTAGGAAAATATCCTTCAGTGGATGTCTGGCTTGCGTGTCAAACATATTTTATTTGTTGTGAAATTAGGGAGCCAGCAACCATACAAAAAAAAAAACAAGAACTTTTCTCCATGATGACTATGTTGGTATGTGTTTTGAAGACAAAATTTTGTTTAAACCCTTAACTGCATATTTTTGCTCCTCAAATTTAGCATTTAATCATTAAACTAAACCTTTTTCAAACAGAATGCAAAGCACTAAGTGTGAAAAAACAGAATCTAAAAATAAGAGAAACATCATTTGAAGGTCAATTTCTAAAAAAAGTATAACTTGAGGTTTTTGCACAGAAACAGGTTTTTGTGCTAAACTGGAGCCAGAACTCGTTATCCAATAAAAAAAAGACATAAGATACTGATACGCTCTCTGAGGTGTCCTGTTCACAGTTCAATGTTGAGTCGTGCTGCCCTCTCAGAGATACGGCCTTCCAGTTATGACAAGACTGCCGGCATTGTTACGTCTTACTGATAAGCTTGGTTCGAATCAGCACCCTGACAATAATCTGAGGTCAGACAGATCCTGCTGCTCAGATCGGTCTCATTGACATTTCTTTTGTAATAAATTGTTGAAAGTCAACGAGCTGGGTCTTCACGTCTTCTTTATCTTTTTGTCACAAACCTCCAGGTCGTTCTGTTTCCRGCGCTGAAAAGCTCCAGTAAACCAGTGCTGTCGGGGCACCGGCTCTTTGCTGGGTTGCCAGACAGGAAGTGATGAATTGTTTTACTGCTGCTTTAAAATTACTTAACGCAAACTATCCTACATGCAACATCAGGGGTGCCCAAACATTTTCCCCGAGGGGGCCAAAATGAAAATCTATCCATGGCTGCGGGCCAAATGCAGTTATAAAATACATGAAATACAAATACTTGTTTAAGTAAAGTCCTTTATTTTTAACGATTAAGCTGTGCAATGGCCCTCTTTTGTTTTAGTTTGTGCACTTGGAGAAAGTCTGTCATACTCTCAAGTAGCAAAGGCTCATGGGACACATCATAAATTGATAAAATATGAGTTTTTGTGGCCTTATAAAGTGTGCAAATCTACATGCTGGGTTAAATCTGATCTAAATATTTCTTGTTGTCGTTTCATGTTTCATGTTTAATCCTGATAAATCAAAGATATGTCAGCACCATGAATGAAAAATACCTTCACCACAGCCCATTTATATAGTCATTTGACCAATGGAAATACTGTGTTTCTACCTATAGGATAACAGGTTACAACCTTGTAACTTTGACAATTGTTGGTGGGCCAAATCAAATGGCTTGGCGGGCCAAATTTGGCTCCCGGGCTCCACTTTGGGCTCCTCTGTGCTAAATGATGGGTGGACTTTCTCGGTCAACAAGACGAGAGGGGCAAGATGAGGTGATGTGATAAATAAGGTATGGTCGGTCTGAATGAAAATGTTTTCAGGAGCATGTTTAAAAATTCCTGTCGTTTTGAATATCCCCCAGCTGGTGTTTAGGGATCAGGTTTGAAAATGTCCTAACTCCTGTTTGTAGCACGGTGAACAAACACAACCGAAGATCAGGAATGCCCATCGGCAAATCATGTGCAAACGTCGACTGAAAAATAATTTATAAAATGKGAGATTTTGTTGGCAGGAATATTGACACGGAACCTGTGATCTGTGCAGATAAAGTGTCTCTGAGCTTGGTAATCCACTACAAAAGTCTGAAACACTACAAAGAGAGACCAAACAGTTTACTTTAAGATACACTTAATGGTTAGGAATTGGCTTTCTAGCTGTAGGAAACTAAACAGATTTCAACTTTTTTATTTTATTTTATCCTGAGAACCAGTTAAGAAGCAGCCTTGATCCAACACTGTTGTGTTTTGTTTTCAGTTTGGATGAGGAAACTGACAGAGATGCAGCGCCGCAGGGTTCAGGAGCTGTCTATGAATTTCAAAATCAGGCTTAATGTTCAATAGCATCTGTAGAAGATGTTCTCCTAAATCACATCAAATATTTAAAAATCAGACCTTTAAGCTTTCTTTTAATGCCTTTTTTCCCCAAATTTCAATTCAATTAGAAACATGCCAGTTTGTCTCATTTTGGAAAATTAACTGTGTTACAGTTCTGAAACACTTGTTCAGTTCAGACTCTGGCTCCTCTGGATTAAAATAAGTTGTTTTTAGTTATTGTCAGCTTTTCCACAGTTAACTGGAGGTGACGTGTGGAACAGCTTGTTTTGAATTTAGTGAACCTGAACTTTTCTGTCCAACGTCCAGTGATGTTTTCACTGTCAAACAGAATGGTGTCTGGTAGCAAATCCGTGCACACGGTTAACTAAACTGATGGCAAGGATTTTTTCTGAACTGAGTGGACGAATTCTTATGATCTCAATTTTTTTTGCTTCGTACTTAAAACCCTCTCACCTGAAGCCGAACTTGAACTCAGTCGTGAACATTGTGGGTGAAAGCTCTGTAACCCAACTCCTTTCATATCTGATTGAGGACTTTTTTCATTTCAAATGTAATTTGAACAGTTTTTTTTGTGAGTATTTCATACATAACACTGTATGTCTTATTTTCGTTAGTGTAGAAATACCCACTTAATATATGATATAGATAAAAACAAACAATTTTGGGTTTCGTGCTTGTTGTGGACACTTTATTGAGGTCTAATTCGCCACATTTATTCCCTTTTAGAATCAACCACATCGCAGAACAGGGAGGTAAACAAAGTTGACAAAGAAGCTTCTCTGATTACTGACACAGTGGTAACTAATTACTTTAATTACACTGCAGCATTACAGAGCAATGACTATTATACTAAAGTCATACATAAACGCACCTGTGATCTATTTGTTACTGTAAAACAGCTTTATCATTCTGATTTGTTTTGTAGGAAACCTGTAACGCTCTGTAAAATTAATTAAAAGAGGAGGCTTTAGAGGTTTACAAATTTCTAATTCTGAATGCTGGGTTGTTGTAAGTTTCTGTTTTTAGTATATTACAGTTTCTACTAACATGTTACAATTATTTATAAAGAACATTAATCTGTACTACCTTTAGATTTCATTTAAAAAAGTCCCAACAAAAAATAACTTCAGTAGTAATCAGCAATCTAAGCCCAGCTGAGGCTGATATAATAGAGTTAACTGATTTATTTTTACACAGAGACATCCTGATGATAACTTGGCTGCTTATGCAGAGTAATGTCAGTAGGTGGTCTAAAGGGGGTCTCAGGATGGTTTGAGCTCAGTCCACCAAACTAATGTGGATAAAATTGTTGCAGACTGAGCGTAGTCGTCTCCACCGCACATTGAGAGAGTTCATGCCTGGATTTAGTGTCTTCTTGATGCAGGTGGATCACTATGATCACATTTATTATTAATGTCAGTGCATACTTTTCTGATCAGGCTGACTATGCTTATTGTGGTCAGTTTTGCAGATAAAATAGGTTGCATTAAAACGTGGCTTGGTCTCCAGCAGACTGTCATGGTTGCATTCAGACAGTCTCCAATGTAAAAATAATGCTCTCCTGCACACACATATTGTGGTGCAGGAAATGCACATACAGCTCGCAGGTTTGTAAAATGTGAAATTTGGCCTTGAATGGTCCTGAGTAGCTGTTAACGTCACTTTCTCATTTGACTTTCTTGCTTATGAAAATGTAATCTTATACAAATATAAGGTCACGCCCTCACGGTTCAATCTGACCTGCAAATTAAGGCTTCCAGCAAAAAGTTGATAAAATACATAGAAACAAATGTGGAAATATTTTCTACCAGTTTGTTTTAGTTGTTTATGAATTATAAATCAAAGTAAACACTCAAAAAAATCATTTTTGTGCTTTGTTCAAAACTCTTTATTTCACCACATCTGTTATCCAATCAAATGTGTGATTCTGCCCATTCAGACCCAATAAAGAGCTGGTTTTGAAGTGGGTCTTTGTCTTTAAACAGCAGCACAAAA
>NW_013952437.1:1663915-1666223 GCF_001266775.1 Austrofundulus limnaeus
CCCTTTTTCTTTCTGGATGAAGCTTAGTGTAGGAGTTTCAGTTTAAACTAGAGTTTTCTACAGAAACCTAAAGAAAACGGTATAAATCTTTAAATGCTGGTTGATGAAAAGTACAGATAAATTTCAGTTAAAACATTCTTTAGGAGAAGCATAAAAACAGATAAAAGAAGCACTTTCTTATTTGACCAGTCATTGCTCTTGAATAAAATAAATAAATAAAGAAGAGATTGACGTGTGGAAAGCAAAGAATTTTCCTGCATCTCATTATAAAAACATTTGATTTGACTTTCTYCGGGCAGCTTTCTGAGAACTACCAGAGCCAAAGGAACCATAGCCTAAAACAAAGATTGATTACTCTAAAACCTTTTCCTGTAAACCTTTAACGATTTGTACATCTGCATCTGTGCTTTTCTGCTACATCCTCATCCATCTTTTAAAGTGTTTTCAAACTAATAGAAACACTGGATAACTCAAGCCTAAAGAAAGTGACCCAAGATGCTTTATTTAATTAATTTTTTGTACATTTTTGTTTCGTTGTTGCGAAAATTTGAAGAGGCCATAAATTTGTCTGACAGAGTTGTTTTTATTACATCTGCACTTCAATAACAATAATTAAAAACAACAAAAGATATCCCTCCTCGTGCTCTGTTGAGTGGCAGTGATATTTCATGTAAACACGCACCTGATTTGTGTTTTCTCTGAGCTGCTTTGACAAGTTTTGTCATTTTTTGCCACAACCATGTTGTTTTTCAGCTGCCTCTTAATATTTAAAGCAACAATAGAAGATAATGGGTTGTTCTTTTGGCTGGAAATGGGCTGCTGCTCTTGCAGATGCGTTTGATCCCAGCTCTACTCGCTTTTACATCAACGCACACATGTGAGGAGCTTAAGGAAACCTGGTTTGACCCAAAGACTTCATGACCGTCCTGTAAAACTATCAGAGAGTTCTTAGTTGTTAATACCTTCAGGACAGGGGTTTGCAACGTTTGTATTCAAAAGAGGCATTTCTTAAACACACATTACCATGGATCCAACATGTAGCAAAGTGATCAGTGGAGGCATGAAGTGATGTATTTCAGCTCATTAAGAAAATGTCTGAAGCTGCAAAACATGCTACAACTGTGATCATCAACTGGTGGCCCGCGAGCCACTTTGCATTGTAAAACTCAGCTCGGTCCGCCTCCACTCTAAATGGCCACTATGATCACATTTACTATGTTGGCCTGACCTTATTGTACCCCGGCCCTGGTTGTGTTTGTGTTGAGCAGAGCTAGTCGCCTCGATGTGGACGGGATCGTAATATTAAACATTCTTGAATTTTATTTAGATTATTTGTAACATAACAATAACAAACTAAACCTGAAGGAAAAATTGAACCRGACCGTCCATCAGTATGACCCCTAGGATTAGAGGGCAAGATGATAGAAAATGGTAAGCTAATGGTAGCTAATGTTAGCTTGCTGTTGTTTGCTAGCTCGTTGTTGTGTAGTTAAACTCATAAAAAAGCATTGGTCGCTGCAAATGATTTACGGAAAGTTACCTTGATCTGTGTGCCATAACCCCCCTGTCAGTGAACCAATCAATGAGCAGCAGTAGCTAACATCAAATCAGAACCACGGGTCTAATGTTGTTGAAGGGGTTGTTTCAGGCCAGTGGGAGAGATTTTATACAAATAAAAATAGGTAGTGAATTTGAATATTAAATATTATTTTTACACTTTAGGACAGAGGAGCCCAAAGTGGGGCCCGGGAGCCAAATTTGGCCCGCCAATCCATTTGATTTGGCCCACCAACAGTTGCCAAAGTTACAAGGTTGTAATCTGTTATCCTGTGTAGAAACACAGTATTTCCATTTGTCAAATGACTATATGAAAGGGCTGTAGTGCAGGTAGTTTTCATTCGTGGTGCTGACTTTATCTTTGATTTATTAGGATTAAACATGAAAAATGAAATGACAAGAAATATTTAGATCAGATTTAACCCCACATGTAGATTTTCACACTTTATAAGGCCACAAAAACTCATTTTATCAATTTATGGTATGTTCCTTGAGTCTTTGGTACTTGAGTGTATGACAGACTTTCTCCAAGTGCACAGACTAAAACAAAAGAGGGCCATTGCACAGCTTGATTGTTAAAAATAAAGGACTTTACTTAAAAAGTATTTGTATTTCCTGTATTCCTCTCAAGGAAAATGTTTGGGCACCACTGCTTTAGGATAAAAAATGACCTGCACAACCTGAAGCTCCATTGTTCCATTGAAGGAAAATGCACCCCAAATCATGATGCGCCCCCACCACTGTGCCGTGT
>NW_013952437.1:1666654-1675456 GCF_001266775.1 Austrofundulus limnaeus
CATTTATATATGTATATGGGTATGGTTTTCAGCAAGGCTATAGTCATTATAATTATATAGATATRCATTTTTGTTGCTGTGGTTTTGCTAGCTTTGTTTTGTAGGTGTGGAGCCAAGAAGTCCGGTGTCCTGTCTTGTGTTTTCTCAACATATATTTTACATGTCTTCTAATCTCTTTTTCACTCTTTCTCATTACATTTCACTTTTTTCTTTCTCCTTCTTTTTCTTCTATTAAAAAAAATTCATAATAATGGTGTGGAGGAGATGGCTATAAGGGGAGAAGGGAGGCCATCAAAAAAAGGATAAAAAAGACCACATTTGTGTAAACAAAACAAAAATGTAGTTTAATAAAAAAATTATTTCGTTGTTACGTAATGAATTCTTCTCAGCAACTTGTCTTGTATTCTCCAAACTCCTGATGTATAAAAAAAATACCATAATCAATTGTCCTATCAATACTTATTGAACACATAATTTGCAAACAAATGGACAAAAAAGAAGGACTAAAGTCAGCCTTTTCTTTTGTGGGTATAAAAACAATGAAAAATTAAATGTATATGTATATGTATATGTATATGTATACAGTATGTATGGTAGTTTTGGTTAAAGCTTCAAAGAGCCGCTGCAGAGGTATCAAAGAGCTGGTTCCGGAGCTGCAGGTTGCAGACCCCTGCTCCAGGATTTTGAGGTCTTTTTTCGTCGTGTTGCTCAAAATGTTTGAATTTCCAGTGCAGAAAAAGTCATGAAAATCTTCAGGAAGTTACGATTGAGAAAGTACCACAAAGAAAACCTCCAAACTGACTTCTATCATTGTTGGGCCAGGTGATATACAAAGTGTCTACGTAGCAAAACGGAATATACATAAATATTTAAAGATTACATTAGATTTTGGTTCTCAGCAGTTTTAAATCAAATAGGAGGCAGGTCAAAAAACTATGTCAGCACCCACCAGACTCTACTTTGGCTCAACCCCATGAATAAAAAGCCTTTTTTTTTAAATCCTCAACTCTACAACCTCACCCTGTTCCWCCCTCAAGACAAGCTGTGTTTAGACAGATTACCTGAACTTGTGTCAAATAATTTCATAATTAAATCTTGTTTACGTTGAGCAAACCTGTTGAGAAGTAAGTTTGGCCTTACGGATGTTTTGCTGTGACAACCAATTCAGCACCTGTTACAAACGAGGAAGAAATCTGGGATTACAAAATTTAATCCACAAAATGGAGAAAGGGCCCCAAACAGGGCCTTCAGAGCCAAAATCTGCAGATTTATTAGATTCAAAAWTTACCAGCAGCTCAAAGAATCTGAATAAAAGTTGTTTTGAATCAGTACCTTGTCAGGCAGAACCATGGATGCATGAATTAAATACAACTGATGGTGAAATTCAAGATGAACCTGTTTGTGTGAGAATAACTGCAAAAGCTGTCGAAGTTTTCACTTCAAGGATTGTTTCTTCAGCCTGCAGATTGTACCCACACCAAAAAAAGACACTAACTGGATATTTCTAACTCTAGTAACAGAATTATGTTTAAAACCTGTTTACAAAGGGGAAAAAAAACGATTTTTGCAGAAATTTAACATTCGACGAAAGCAACGTTTGAATAAACATTTGAGAATGTTCCCTTTGTACTGCCAGATGGCAATTGTTTTTCCCCTTTCTTGTTTTTGAGCTTCCATGATGTTTGAAAAATGAATTGTAGACATTCCCAATTTTAATTTATGAGAAAAGATGGCGGGTGCGATGCAGAGACGTTTCAGGGAATTTCGCGTGTAGCGCTTCGCAAAAAAAAAATAAAAAAAKGTGAGGCTGATAGATGCGTCGAYGGAGCGCTTTTAATGAGCTAATGTTCTCAAACTCATTTAGGGTAAAAGTTATTTGTGGGTGTAAATGGCTCCTGTACATGATAATTACTTAAAAGTGTCTCCGTGTTTTCCCATCAGTCCTCGCCGCTAGACCCGCTAATAGCCTAGCCCCTCCCCTCGGCTTTGTGTCCATGGGAACGCGGCGGCGGGGAAAGTGGTGGAAAGTTTGTCGCTAAGAAAATCTAAACGACGAGTTGTTCCCTGTAAAGGTCACAATTACTTAAAATCACAGCAGCATGAAGGAGCAGAGTGATTTTCCTTGGTAAACTTGATGTAGGTCATTACATTTGGTGGAGGCAGCAGGCAGCAATTTATAATATTGTGTGAGCTGCCAGGAGCAGCCTAAGTCTGTCTAACAGTAACAGGTGTGTGAGTTAGACGTGTTGAGCTGAAAACAGCTTGTGTTCATTTCCTACCACAGCAGATGGAGAGCAGCTTACTCGGAGCGGGCTGGGTCATATGCGAGCGCGATTATTCAGACGACGGCGAGGACGAGTGGAGACGGAAGAACCTGTTTTAGGCCCACTTTAGAGAAGCGTCAGCGTTTATTGGCTAGTTTGAGCATTAAAATCTTGTCACGAATACAATGAGTCATCAAGGAGAGCTGTAAGTGCAGTTGGCCAGATTTAGATCATTACTTTTAGTKATGGCGCGATGCTGTAGTGGTAATTGCTGCATAATGGACCATTAATGTAAAATAAATAAAAAAAATAAATAAATAAAAATGTGTGCGTTGGTAATTGTTGCTGTCTGGCAGAACATACACAACAAAGATAGCAAGTTTATTTGATGCTTCATCGTAAACACATTTAATTTCTTTTGCTTTTTATAGGTTTGCATGTTCAGTAAAATCAATTAYTCCCGTTTTTTTTCTCTCTCGCCCTCCTCTAATTGTGCTGAGCGAGATGAGAGGCTGAGGTGTGATGAGTTTGATGGGATGAGAAAATGAGGGTGAGTGCTTCGGCGTTGACATTTTAAAGGCGCTGCGTTTGATTTATCAGGACATGTCGCTCTTTTTAGCCCAGCATAATCAGCAGAAAGCTAGCAGGCAGCGAGTGTCTCAATTAGGTTGCAAAACAGTGCATTTAGAGGAAAATCAAAACAACCAGTATGATAAATAATTTAACACTGCAGGTAATGCTCTACGCCGTCGCCACCTCCCTGTCTCATTGGAATGYATAAAATAAGTTATGGACCTGCCTGGATCCTCTTCCTCACCTTAGCATTAATTGTTAGCACAGATAATGACTTTGACCTTCAGCAGTGAGTTGTTTAAGTGTAGMGTGTGTGTGTGTGTGTGTGTGTGTGTGTGTGTGTGTGTGTGTGTGTGTGTGTGTCCCTAGAGCAAGCTGAGTGTTTTTGCCACTCTTAAAAGAATAAAATGATGTTTTTTTTTACTTCTGCTCTGACTTCTTAAACCTTTTAAACTATTTCAAAGCCGCTTGTGAAGCTAAAGTATTCAAGCAATTTATGGCGCTGACTGAAAAGCACCATTTGCACATTCTAGCGTCTGACAGGATCGACAGATATTGTGGTCTATGGACAAGTGGGGGTAGTGCTTTGTGTTAATGCAGAGAATACAAACGTCATTATTGGCTGCCTTTACATAAAACTGGATTTTGTGGATTTTATTTTATTTTATAACCAGCAGAGTGCAATTACACAGATTCATATCTTGTTCTAGCGGCCCGTTTTTCATCAGGAAGTTCTGGTCCCCCAACATCTAAATTGGACCTCGGTGTCCAAGTGATGTCCTAGTCAGCATGACATCACTTTTATGTTTCCTGCTCATTACACTCAATGTTGCTCAACTGGGGGTTTGAACCTCTCACTTCCTGTTTCTATGTCAAGCTACAATACCACCACTCCAACAGCCGTCAAAAACATCWGTGGACAAACAAAGTTAAATAGTTCTCTAAAAACAGTAGTTCAAATCCTTTGAAATGAGGTTATGTGGAAAGGCTATGAACAACTAGTATCTCACCTGCTGTAGATAAATTATTGAAAGGTGACAGGTGTGAGCGGCTATAAGAACAGTAGCTAACGGCTGCCCTAAAAAAATTCGTAGAAGTCGCTAAATTATCACCTAATTTACATAAACAGCCAGAGGGGAATGATGTCATTTGAGAGACAAAATGTCGCAAAAACTGCCAGTTTTCTTCTGATCTTTGTTTCTGTTTGAAGTCTCAGTCCCAACCCTCATCCTTTACCCAGGCGTGGGACCRGCAAAAGTGACCCAAAGAGACACTCTGAGTTATTTCAGTGCGGCGATTTATTTTTAGACATAGAAATTGTCACTTTTACATCCTGCCATTGATTCATCAGCAAGCGGCTTCGCACATGCCGGATGCGGTGGGGTACGTAAATATCTCCARCTCAGACTGCAGCTGGGAGGGAYGCTGCGTGAGGACGGAGTCCCCTGTGAGTGCTTTTTTGAAATCTGATGATGATGATGGTGGTCTGGACGGAAGTCACCAGCCCGCGGGCCACTAGTTAAATAGCCACATTTCTGTTATTATTTTCTGTTTTCCACATTTCCTGCAGATGTTTTCCATCCACATCCCTGACAATATCTTCAGAAAAGTAAAAACTTTTTTTTCATTTTCTGTTGACATTCACACTGCTTTCCTCAGCTGCTCCTCTTGACCCGATGTAAATAAAACATTTTGTTTCTGTTTCAAAAAAAAAAAAACAATAACTTTCCGACATCAGACTTCCTCTGCATTCGTGAAAGTCGTTCTCCACCTTTAGCATCTTAAAAGCGTGTCGCTCCAACGTGCACGTGTGAACAGCCGCTGAAGAATACGCTTMGAAAATACAACATACTCCAGAAAATCTCCGGCGCTCATGTGTGGAAATTGTTTCACTTCAGCAAAGTGAGGCGGCAGCAGCAGGAAGGTGACATGTAAATGCTACAGGGGACATTCTTCGGATGAACTAAATTTAGTCTCACATGTCACAGTTTATAACAGTGGGGGTCCTTACTTTGTTGGACAGGCAGCCTCTGACTGCAAACTTCTCCGGGCACTACAGTGGCTACCACACAGCCCTGTGAAATAAAAACGGAGATGGATATCTGCCGTGAGTCATCCAAGGATCAGATATGGCCTTTTTCTCCTCATTCACAATGAATAACATACATTATGTGTTAATAAAAGGTGTTTCTATTCTCATCGTAACTAATGTACAATAAAAATAAAAGATGACAATATGTCAAAACAAAATAGTACAAAAACTGTATAGCAGATGAGCACAGTGTCATACTGCATATAGGCTTATGTTTTAAAGCAAAGCTGCACTCGTTGCTGTAGAGTTTCGGTCTGGGTGGATGTTGTTTCAGTTTTGTGTCATAAATGATTTCTAAGTTATGCTCGTTCGTACTTTTGGCACGTTTTTATGAAAACTCAAACAAAAACTTTTTTTAAATTTTTTATTTTTTTATATGGGTTCAAGAAAATGCTGTTTTATCCATTTTTACACTTTCTTACATTTCAACTGATAGTTGTGTCACAATCTTGTGTTCTCTGTTTTGAGTTTCTTTCTTTGGTTCATTGTTTGTTTCCTCTATCTGTTCCTCAGTTCTGTCASCCTTCTCTCACACCTGTTCCTGTTTTCATGAGTCACAGCTGCAGCCAAACTTCCCATCAACCCCAGTCTTAAATAATCCTGCTTCTGTGTATGCATTTGAACTACTATTAAACTACTATTAAAGGGGGCAAACATTTAGACAGTCTAGCCTTCAGCTTTATTCCTGCACCTACTCCGGATTATATCTTGCAACTGTGACAGAGCTAAACAGAAGCAATGAAGATTGAAATTATCAGAATATTAATATTATCAATATTATAAATGAACAAAATTGGCTTTGAGGCAACATATGAAGAACTAAGGGATCCGCCATACGAGCTCATTTACGATGATTTCTGACAACAATATTTAAAAGCATGTCTATGCAAATGACTAAAGCCTTTAAACTTTCAGTTTTTGTACCGCCAGACTTTTATTCCAAACTGTACTCCTGTCTTTCACTTCATACGGCATTACAAGCAAAAAATAAATAAATATCCCGGTCAACCGCAATGCATCTTGGGATAGGGTGAGATTAGAAGGATAAAATAGACCTGTCCCTCAAATCAGGGGAAAAGAAGGACGCATTTGTGAGCTGCAACTGAATTTTGAATCTGGACAGCCTTTGGCACAGTCTCTGGTGCATTGCTGTGCCATAATCAGCCTTCAAATTCAGCCTTTGAAAGATGCTGCCCCTGAATTTGGACAAAGCCATTGTCTACTCCATCTCATTCAGTCGTTTCTGTAGTTTGATAGAGTTACGCTTATCCAATGGCACAGAAACTTTTTATTTACAAATTAATTAAAAGATGTCAACAACAGAAGACTTGTCCATCCAGTCTTACATGTTGGAACCAGAGTCTGACCCAAAACCAGAGAGGAATGAAGACGACAAACCTGCAGAAACATGGTTTAACAAAATTGGTTAGCCAGAATTCCGTAACCAGGGTTGCACATTAAAGTTTTGGTCTGGTTCTCAGGGGAGAACCTAGGGTTGTTGCTTGGTGCTCATATTTTCCTTAACTCATTTAACACATTTATCTAGAGGGGCGTCTGGGCATTTAATATCACCCTGTTCTGTTTTATGAGGCCTTCCATCAGCTGGCAATGTCTCAGGACATCATGCCAAATCAGAGTTTTTTTTTTTACTCTGCATACATTTTGTAAACTACCTAAGTGGCCAATGGGCTGACCCATGGGCAAATGTCATCTCAAACTGAACATTTGTTTAAATGTCTGTTAGATTACACATGACCCTGAGATGTGCAACTCCTGTACTTTGGACGTTTAGATCTTTGGCCTTGTTTAAACCATCTTTCCACACCCTTCAGCATTTGTGACCCTGCTAGCTGTTGTTTTCACAATTTCAGGTACAAWCTTAGGTACGCAAGGGAGCTTTATGACACTCCATCTGGTGCGCTTTTTCTTTTTTGATTGAGCATGCGCACCTGCGCACCACTTATGTGCAACTCTGTCCATAACCTTGTTTAGAAGTTCCACAGCAAATACTGGGACTTTATTGTCCAAAAAACACAATAGGGAATAGAGAAAACTAGCCTGGCCCATGCCTTCTTACGCAGTTCTGCTCAATTCTAGTTTCCCTTCACTGCGCTGTCTGGGCTTTCTCCCATAGACAAGGATTTCTTCAAGAGAATTTTCATCCGGGCCAATCAGAGAACAGAATGCAGAGTTTTGAATGACATTGATTTTCAGCACAGTGTCTGCTAGTTAGTTTAGCAATGGCAGTGGAGGAAGTGAATGAAGCCAGTCCATGTTGATAAGGTTTCCAAATTAAAAATAAATTTGTCTGACAGCCTGCAGCTCATTTACAGGCGTCTTGTTCGGCTCAGTAGGATTGTTTACAGTGCACACAATTTCCAGTTAGCTTCTTTGCTTAGCCTCCTTCAAAACAACATACGTCAGGGCCAACCGATCCAATCATTTTAAACTTCAGCAAGAATCGCTTCTCCATAGCCACGAGTCCAGACCCGCGACCGAAACAAAGTGAAGGACAAGGGTCTGGTTTTTACCAGGCTAAGAGAAAACTAAACGACTGAAAAATATAACCCAAACAGAACATAGACTCCAAGTACACAACAAAAACCAATTTAAGGGTTAAAAAAATACATGTTGTATGACACATTCCCTTAATTGAAACTGTGTATACATTTTTCAAAATGAACTTATTAAATCAACATTTTTACAGCAGAATTTCTCTGTGGCAGCATCAGTCAGTGACTTAAAGAAAGTCAATAAAAATGGTCTGTTTTTGTGATGGGGTCTGCATTAGAATAAAAGGTGCTGCACAAGGTGCTCAACATAATGGGCCATCACAAATCTTCTTCACAGGATGCTAATAAACCAAGTTAGTGCTTTTTGTCTCAGACTTTTTTTTAGCTCTGCTGCAAAGAAAAAAAGAAAAAGAAAAAAAAAGAACAATCCGGAGGTACAGATGGTCAAACTAGCCGACAGCGTGACCTTCTCCAATGACCTTCTGTGCCAGAACAAGACACTCCTGCAGAATTTGGTCTRTGAAATACTGTTTTTACTTTGCTTTGCATTTTTCCTTTAAACATCAATGCATCGTAGCAATTTAATGTTGCAGTAAAATTTTACTGTTTTCCATTTAATTTGATGTGGTCCAACTGGACATTTTTACTTTATTGGCACACAAACAAAGAAATCTTCCGTAACAAATAGCACAATAGATGATGTCATAGTTCCGAGTATTAGCTAAAGGAAAACTTAAAGGGGTGTATTTATTATGTATTTTCCAGGCACATAATTCTATACYACAAACAAGTTACCTTCATTAGTTATGGAAATGCTGCATATATTGAAAATTAATGTGAATTTGCATTATAGGTTATTCAAATGCCTTGAAATTAGCCTCTGTCACTTCAAGAACCTCCTACTATTTCAGACACTCCCACTTCAGTACATCTTCACAACAATGTATCAGGTGAGGGGTGCTCTGTGGGGTGGAAGCTGAAGACTAATTTCGAGGGAGGAGCTATGTACAAATAGTCCTGATGCATCTCAGTAATCCAGGTGAAAAATCAAAAAGAAAAAWATAGTATAGGTCCTCTGGACGGGTTCTTCTCTAATGAAACGTTTCGTCTCTCCTCCAAGAGACTTCTTCAGTCTGAGAGTTTCAGGCAAAATTTAGGCTTTTAAGCMCTGCCTCCATATCCATATCAGTCACATGAAAGCAGGGCTTAAAAGCCTGAATTTTGCCTGAAACTCTCAGACTGAAGAAGTCTCTTGGAGGAGAGACGAAAAGTTTCATTAGAGAAGAACCCGTCCAGAGGACCTGTACTATTTTTTTTTCTTTTTGTACTTTGACAATGTAATTTTAGTATACTTTCTTTT